>NC_133334.1:209032331-209332331 GCF_042186555.1 Aquarana catesbeiana | reverse complement strand
CCAGGGTGGCTTTGGCCAATTATGGCTCAGGGGATTTAGTACACACCCCACACTATATAAGGCCGCCTGCACGGCGGCCCTGTGTAGTGTGTGTTCCGGTGTGCTGAGAGATAGAGAGAGAGAGAGAGAGACAGTGTCATTTGATTTGAGTTAGATAGATTAGGCAGAACAGTCAGTCAGTTAGCTGCACTTACAGTGTATTGTGTATATATATGCATCCCAGGTGTTGCATATATATATATACACTGTATTCAGTTTAGCTAGATCCGTTCCTGTTATCTTCTATCTAGACTATTTACATTTAATGCAGTGCGTCCTGCTCACAGTGTTCAGCTAGATCCGTTCCTGCTATTTACATTTAGTGCAGTGCGTCCTGCTCACAGTGTTCAGCTAGATCCGTTCCTGTTATCTTCTAGACTATTTACATTTAGTGCAGTGCGTCCTGCTCACAGTGTTCAGCTAGATCCGTTCCTGTTATCTTCTAGACTATTTACATTTAGTGCAGTGCGTCCTGCTCACAGTGTTCAGCTAGATCCGTTCCTGTTATCTTCTAGACTATTTACATTTAGTGCAGTGCGTCCTGCTCACAGTGTTCAGCTAGATCCGTTCCTGTTATCTTCTAGACTATTTACATTTAGTGCAGTGCGTCCTGCTCACAGTGTTCAGCTAGATCCGTTCCTGTTAAATTCCTACTGACAGGCAGGCTTGTCTGGTTACAGTATATAAAGCTACCTGAAGAAAATTACAGGTGTTCTATTTGATCCTATTAGTACCACGGTCAGGCAGCTAGACTATTTACATTTAGTACAGTGCGTCCTGCTCACAGTGTTCAGCTAGATCCGTTCCTGTTATCTTCCTACTGACAGGCAGGCTTGTCTGGTTACAGTATATAAAGCTACCTGAAGAAAATTACAGGTGTTCTATTTGATCCTATTAGTACCACGGTCAGGCAGCTAGACTATTTACATTTAGTACAGTGCGTCCTGCTCACAGTGTACAGCTAGATCCGTTCCTGTTATCTTCCTACTGACAGGCAGGCTTGTCTGGTTACAGTATATAAAGCTACCTGAAGAAAATTACAGGTGTTCTATTTGATCCTATTAGTACCACGGTCAGGCAGCTAGACTATTTACATTTAGTACAGTGCGTCCTGCTCACAGTGTTCAGCTAGATCCGTTCCTGTTATCTTCCTACTGACAGGCAGGCTTGTCTGGTTACAGTATATAAAGCTACCTGAAGAAAATTACAGGTGTTCTATTTGATCCTATTAGTACCACGGTCAGGCAGCTAGACTATTTACATTTAGTACAGTGCGTCCTGCTCACAGTGTACAGCTAGATCCGTTCCTGTTATCTTCCTACTGACAGGCAGGCTTGTCTGGTTACAGTATATAAAGCTACCTGAAGAAAATTACAGGTGTTCTATTTGATCCTATTAGTACCACGGTCAGGCAGCTAGACTATTTACATTTAGTACAGTGCGTCCTGCTCACAGTGTTCAGCTAGATCCGTTCCTGTTATCTTCCTACTGACAGGCAGGCTTGTCTGGTTACAGTATATAAAGCTACTTGAAGAAAATTACAGGTGTTCTATCCCAGCTTAGTGCAGCTACAGGCCATTAGTATGTCTGGAAGGCCAAGAAGGAGAGGCAGACAGTCACAAGCCAATAAGAGAGGGCAAGCAGGCTCTGTGTCTAGTGCTGGTCGTGGAGACGGTGCATCCTCATCAGCACGTGGCCATGGGACACGCTTGGCCTTTTTTTCGGCAGCTGGCCGTGTTGAGCCACAACATGCGGAAGACTTGGTCGAGTGGATGACCAAGCCGTCCTCATCCTCCTCATCCTCTCTCACCCATGCCCAGGGTGCTTTGTCTGGCAAAGCAGCGGCCTCTTCCCTCAGCTCAATGTCATCAGTGACTCCTTCCCTAGCTCCACCATGTCCTCATGAGGATTCCCTCGAACTGTTTGACCACAGTGTTGGGTACATGCTCCAGGAGGATGCCCAGCGTTTGGAAGGCTCTGATGACGATACTGAGCTCGATGAAGGCAGTAACATGAGCGCGGACAGAGGGGGTGCCCAAGAAGGACAGCAATCTGGCAGTCATGCTCCCCCTGCTGCAGCATACTGCCAGGTTTGCTCCAGTGATGAGGAGGGAGGGGATGATGAGGTCACTGACTCAACGTGGGTGCCTGATAGGAGAGAGGAGGAGGAGGAGGAGGAGGAGGAGGAGGCGGCAGCACATCACCAACGAGGCAGGATGCCCTCCAGGGGCCAGCCTAAGGGCAGCACATTGACTGCATCACACCCCAAAGCTCCACATGTGCAGGGCGCTGCAGTCTCTGCGCGTTATTCAAAAAGTTCTTTGGTGTGGGCCTTTTTTGAGACGAGTGCATCAGATCGCACCGCTGCTATTTGCAACATATGTCTCAAGCGTATCTCGCGTGGCCAAAACATCTCCCGCTTGGGTACCACATGCTTGACCAGACATATGTTGACCTGCCATGCAGTTCGTTGGCAAGCGTATCTAAAAGACCCACACCAAAGAACAAAGAGGATCTCTCCTTGCTCCTCATCAGCTGAGATTTCCAACCCCACTAGACCTTCAGTCCTCTCTGAGACCTGCAGTGAGAGGAATGAAGGTGTAGAATTAGGTGTGTCACAGCCAAGTACTTGTGGGCAATCTGCTTTTGGTACACCGACGTCAGATTGTACCAGGCAAATTTCCCTGCCCCAGCTGCTGCACCGCCGAAAGAAGTTTGCTCCCAGCCATCCACATGCCCAGCGGTTGAATGCTAGCTTGGCAAAATTGCTAGCACTTCAACTGCTGCCTTTTCAGTTGGTAGACTCTGCCCCCTTCCGTGAGTTTGTGGAATGTGCGGTTCCTCAGTGGCAGGTACCCAAACGCCACTTTTTCTCACGGAAGGCGATTCCGGCTCTCTACCGGCATGTGGAAGGCAATGTCCATGCCTCGCTGGACAGGGCGGTCAGCGGTAAGGTGCATATTACCGCTGACTCATGGTCCAGCAGGCATGGACAGGGACGTTACCTAAGTTTCACGGCGCATTGGGTGACTCTGCTGGCAGCTGGGAAGGATGCAGGACAAGGTGCAGTAGTGTTGGAGGTTGTTCCGCCACCACGCCTCCAAAATGCTGATTGTGACACACCTCTCTCCTCCACCCCCTCCTCTTCTTCTTCCTCCATGGCCTCTTCCTCGGAACCAGCGGTGCTCCGTAGGCGTTCAAGGGGCTACGCAAGTACGCAGGCCAAAAGATGCCATGCGGTGCTTGAGCTGGTGTGCTTGGGGGACAGGAGCCACACTGGGGCAGAGGTTCTGTCAGCTCTGCAGGGGCAGGTTCAGAGGTGGTTGACGCCACGCCAACTTAAGGCAGGAATGGTGGTTTGCGACAATGGCACCAACCTCCTCTCTGCCCTCCGACAGGGACAAATGACCCATGTGCCCTGTTTGGCTCACGTCCTTAACTTGGTGGTGCAGCGGTTCTTGGGCAGGTACCCGGGCTTACAGGATGTCCTGAGGCAGGCCAGGAAAGTCTGTGTGCATTTCCGCCGGTCATATAATGCCAGTGCTCGGCTGACGGACCTCCAAAAGGAGTTTAACCTGCCCAAGAACCGCCTAATCTGTGACATGCCCACCAGGTGGAACTCAACGTTGGCCATGCTGCAGCGGCTGCACACGCAGCAGAGGGCCATCAATGAGTACCTGTGCGACTATGGCACCAGGACAGGGTCAGGGGAGCTTGGTTTTTTTTCCCCACGCCAGTGGGCCATGATCAGGGATGCATGCACTGTCCTGTCACCATTCGAGGAGGCCACGAGGATGGTGAGCAGTGACAGTGCATGCATCAGTGACACTGTCCCCCTTGTCCACCTGTTGGAGCACACGCTGCGTGGAATAATGGACAGGGCACTTGAGGCAGAACAGAGGCAGGAAGAGGAGGACTTCCTTAGCTCTCAAGGCCCCCTTTATCCAGACAGTGTTCCTGCGTGCCCGCCGATCACACAGGAAGAGGACGAGGAGGAAGAGGAGGAGGAGGAAGATTGTGTCAGTATGGAGGTGGAGCCTGGCACTCAGCATCAGCAGCAGTCTTTAAGGGATCAGTCCCAAGAAACACATGGACTTGTACGTGGCTGGGAGGAGGTGGCTGCGGACCATGTCGTTCTTAGTGACCCAGAGGACTCCGGACCAAATGCCTCAGCAAACCTACGCTGCATGGCCTCCCTGATCCTGCAAAGCCTGCGTAAGGATCCTCGTATTCGTGGTATCAAGGAGAAGGACCAATACTGGCTGGCAACCCTCCTTGATCCACGTTACAAGGGTAAGGTTGCGGACCTTATCTTGCCATCGCAGAGGGAGCAGAGGATGAAACATCTTCGGGAGGCCTTGCAGAAAGGTCTGTGCAACGCGTTCCCAGAGACTGGGAGGTTACAAACTCCTGTTTCTGGACAACGTGTTGCTGAGGCTTCGGTCAGTCAAAGAAGGAGCGGTGGAGAAGGTGGCCGTCTGACCGATGCGTTCAGACAATTTTTTGGTCCGCAGCCCCAAGGTATGATCGGTTCCAGCAACCATCGTCAGCGTCTGTTTTACATGGTGCAGGAATACCTAGGGGCAAGATCAGACTTGGACACCTTTCCCACCGAAAATCCTCTGGGTTACTGGGTCTTGAGGATGGATCACTGGCCAGAGCTTGCACAGTATGCAATTGAGCTACTGGCCTGTCCTGCATCCAGCGTTCTTTCGGAACGCACATTCAGTGCTGCTGGAGGCGTGGTAACCGATCACAGGGTGCGTCTGTCCACTGACTCGGTCGATCGGCTGACCTTCATAAAAATGAATGAGTCTTGGATCACCACCAGCTACCAAGCACCTGATGCTGATGTAACCGAATAATTTTTTTTGAAATCTCAGATCCCTTCAAAGACTGCCTATGCTGATGCTGAGTGACTATCCCTGAGTAATTATCCTCTTCCTCCTCAATCATCACGCTGATAGCTTGTAAGAACATTTTTGGTTCTGGGCGCCACCACCAGTGCCTAAGGCACAATTTTTCAGCCCCTGTTTAACAGGGGCGTGTAATTACAATTTTTGATGTAATACTTTGCAGCAGGGCTCGTTCCTGCATTCCAACTAGAGTGTCTGTGAGGGGTTGCAGTGTTGTGGCACCAGCACCAGTGCCTAGGGCCCAATTTTTCTGCCCCTGTCTAACAGGGGCGTGTAATTACAATTTTTGATGCAATACTTTGCAGCAGGGCTCGTTCCTGCGTTCCAACTAGAGTGTCTGTGAGGGGTTGCAGTGTTGTGGCACCAGCACCAGTGCCTAAGGCCCAATTTTTCTGCCCCTGTTTAACAGGGGCGTGTAATTACAATTTTTGAAGCAATAATTTGCAGCAGGGCTCGTTCCTGCGTTCCAACTAGAGTGTCTGTGAGGGGTTGCAGTGTTGTGGCACCAGCACCAGTGCCTAAGGCCTAATTTTTCAGCTCCTGTTCAACAGGGGCATGTAATTACAATTCTTGATCTAATATTTCACAGCAGGGCCCTGTGAGGGCTTACAGTGTTGTGGCCACAGCAACACCTAAGGCCCAAATTTCTGCTGAGTATATAGGGCAGGACCCTACTTTCAAACATCTAACTTACAAACGACTCCTACTTGCAAACGGAAGGAGACAACAGGAAGTGAGATGAAATCTACCCCTAGGAAGGGAAATTCTCTCCTGTAAGAGTTAATATGGGAAAACAATTTCTCCTTTCCACTGATGCTTTCCAATCCTTGTTCCACAAAAAAACCCAAATTTTCAAAAAACATTTTTCATTGGGACAAAAAAGTGAGGTGAAATCTTCTGAAGAGGAGGAAAGACAGCAAAACAAATGTCACAGGGGTGATAACCCTTCCCTATGTTTTCCAAAAAGCTTAGAAAAGATTTTTTGGCTGGAGCTAAACACGTTAAAAATGTTCAAAATTACAAACAGATTCTACTTAACAACAAACCTACAGTCCCTGTCTTGTTTGCACCGCCTGTATACTGCTGTTCAGAGTATATAGGGCCTGGTGGCCCCACACCTTTCCTTATTTTAATTTGGGTGCGGGGTTCCCCTTAATATCCATACAAGACCCAAAGGGCCTGGTAATGGACTGGGGGGTACCCATGCCGTTTGTCTCACTGATTTTCATCCATATTGCCATGACCCGACATGACATTAAACCCGCAAGCAGTTTTAAATGAGATTTTTTCCTTTAAAAATGACATTTGGTGCAGGGACTGTTCTAAACATGGGAAACATGCGTCACTTTACAGGCATACTATAGACACCCCCCAGGTACGATATTTAAAGGAATATTTCACTTTTTTTTTTTTTACTTTAAGCATCATTAAAATCACTGCTCCCGAAAAAACGGCCGTTTTTAAAAGTTTTTTTTGCATTGATACATGTCCCCTGGGGTAGGACCCGGGTCCCCAAACCCTTTTTAGGACAATACCATGCAAATTAGCCTTTAAAATGAGCACTTTTGATTTCGAACGTTCGAGTCCCATAGACGTCAATGGGGTTCTAACGTTCGTGCGAACTTTCGGTCCGTTCGCGGGTTCTGGTGCGAACCGAACCGGGGGGTGTTCGGCTCATCCCTAGTCCTGAGTCCTGTAGGAAGAGAATCATATCATCTGCGTACAAGGCAGTACATTCACGAATGCTTTCTACCTCTAATGCTCTTACATCAGATGATTTCCTAAGCGCTATAGCAAGTGGTTCTATTGCCAGGGCGAATAATGATGGCGACAGGGGACACCCCTGGTGCGTTCCTCTGCTCACCGCAAACTGAGGGGAGACTGACGTTCCTAGCTTGATGGCTGCCACAGGCTTACTGTACAGCAAAGATATCCATGTCTGAAATATGTCCCCAAACCATATGCCTCAACACCGCTGACATATAATGCAAGTCCACCGAATCAAAGGCCTTAGCCATGTCGAGAGACACTACCACCCTAGCCCCAGGATTAGCATGAGCAATTTGTAGGTGTGTGAACAGCCTGCGAAGGTTTGTGTCCGTAGACTTCTGAGGGATAACACCCTGGCTATTTTTAATACAAAGTATGTTGGTTTGCATTCTTTGTTCTGCTACTAGAGTGGCCAGTAACTTCCCGTTTTTGTCACCCTGCTCAAAGATGGACTCAGCCCTCCTTGTCCAGGAAGTATGTGTTAGCTCTGTAAAGTGCAGCGCCAAAAGACGGTGAGCCTCCAATAGCTCTACGAAGGTGATGTCGGATTGGTTATTTGCATGAGCTAATTCACTTGCCCTTTCCTCATCCTACAGTTCCTGAGTTTTAATATTGAATATCTTACGTGCCTGTTTGCTGAAATATATTGTTCCCACATACATGCCTTAAAGGCATCCCACACAATAGGCAGATCAGCCGATTCGAGATTGTCCTCCCAGTAACCAGAGAAGTGCGGTGCCACCTGAGAGGACACTGACTCTACCTCCAACCAGCCCGGATTCAACCTCCATGCTCTACCCCTATGCCGTGAAGGCAGACCAAGTTGCACAGATAAGGGTGTATGATCCGAGAGGCCTCCAGCAAGATAATTAGCGCCCCGTACATAGAGGTTCACCAGCATCATCAGCTCAGATCAGCTACAACAATTATGAACTGGCCACCAGGGTCAGTTATGACCTGATGAATGGTACAGGGTACCCTCTTGCTGATCAGGATAATGACACCTCTGGCGTATGTGGAGTATGTGGCGTGAAACGCACGCTGTATCCATGATCTGCACAAAGACAACACTCTGTTCCCATCCAAGTGTGTCTCTTGCAAGAACACCACCTGTGGTTTGACCGGCTTCAGGTATTGTAACATCAAGGCTCGGCGGAACTTATCGTTCAAGCCTCTGACGTTCCAAGACACCACATTAACGATCGACCCCGCCATAGTCATAGATTAACAAAACATAGTAATCACCATATATCCTAAGCCTTAGCATGTGTGACCAAGAGATCCCTGTATTTGGTACGTATACCTGAGTACACCTGTCACCAAAAACCCAATATGGAATATTGCACATTTGTCGAAAAAAGTCCCCAAGTCCCAGGTAACCCCCTGCTGCAGTGTAAAGAAACCAAAAAGAACTATACACCCAGCTTGTTCCCAAAACTTGTCTCCAAACATTGAGATAACGTGACCATAAAAAAAGGGTCATAACAAAACAGAAAAAAAAAGCGAAAAAAAATAAAGATCCTGACTCCGACAGTCTGGAAGACATTATTGTCCGTGCCTTTTTTGCTCTGTGCCTTCAGAGCGGACTCATTGCATTTCCCTTAATGAGAGAGGTAGGACCATTCTGTCCATCAGAAACATGTAAGTTCAACAGCAGTTGAGGTCTATTAAGATGTTGGATGTGCTAAGAGTAGACAGTAACTAGCTGATACCTCGTGCAGGAGCATCCTTACCCAGCCACCCCCCTCCCGGAAATGGGAGAGAGGATCACCCCCCCACCCCCACCCCAGAAACAGGCGAAAAAAAATGGATGAACAAGAAAAAACAGAAACCGTCTCTCATCCTCGAAAAAGAAACAGACTCCCATCGCAGATAGGCTAGCTTCTTAACTCACAGCCCATCAATCCAATCGTTGGCCTCCATAGGTGTGTGTCAAAGAATTGAACCGTGCCTTTGTAAGGAACTCGTAGCTTGCTGGGGTAAAGCATACTATATTTTATATCCTTTTCTCTCAGCCTGCGTCTCACCTCATTGAAGGATCTGCGACGTTTCTGGACCTCGGCTGAGAAATCTGGGAAAAACATCACTTTGGTGTTTTCATAAGGTAATTCTGGGTGCTTCCGAGCCTCTGCTAGTATCATATCTCTGTCCCAAAAATTCAAGAACTGCACCAAAAACGGCCGAGGATGTGTACCTTCAGGACGATGACCCATGGGGACTCTGTGGGCCCTTTCCACCACGTACGTGGGACGCATGTCAGGTAGGCCTAGCAGGTTCTTAATGATTCAGCAAATACGGCAGGACGGGAGCCCTCAGCACCTTCCGGAAGGCCCACCACGCGGATATAATTGCGTCTTTGCCTATTTTCAGCATCGTCCACTTTCAGGACCAGGGATCTCACCGTCGATTGTAAGTCTGCTATCTGTGCAGCCTGTGAGCCCTGCTGGACTTCCACCTCTCCAAAACGGCCCTCCGCCTCTGACAGCCTTCCCCTGATCTTGTCCAAATCATGGCAGATTAGCGTGCATTCAGACACCATGTGTTCCACCCGCACCATCAGCATGGTCCTGTAGCCCTCTATGGCCTCTAGGATGGGTTTAGTGATAGCCTCCGGGGCTGCCTCTAGTAAGTTAGGTGATAGAGGTATGTCCTATTCGGGAGCAGGAGCAGGAGACGCCATGGCTGCATACGTTTCAACTGGGCTCAGCTGCGTCACTCGTCCACACAGTGTACCTGAGGTATTAGGCAAGATGGCGCCTGGTGAATCCGCGGCCCGCCCCTTTCCCGAGCGCTGTTTCGGTTCTTTCAGAGCCTTACCCCAGTCTTTTACAGACATGATCGCGGTCCACGGAGGGTCCACTACTCCGGGTGAGTCAAGGGGAGCCCTCTCGGCGGAGGAGGAGTGAAGGGAACAGGGTATTTTACACGGACATGCACGGAGCTCTGGCAGCACACGCCTTCTCCGACTCACATCCCGGCCACGCCCCTTCCCTCCCTTCTTAATATTGCTTGGTACATCCCATAGTAGGCTGACATGGGGAGGTCCAGGAATAAGGAAATTTGTTATCCATACTTACCGTAATTTTCCTTTCCTGGATCCTCCCCATGTCAGCCGGAGGATTCCCACCCAGTTTATCCGTCACAAGGCAGGGTTTTTTTGAACACTGGTGTGGGCAGACAGCCGCCCTTTTATGGGCTAGAAAAGAGGTGGTCCTGGAGGGGTCAGAGGGTGTGGAGCTGACCCATAGTAGGCTGACATGGGGAGGATCCAGGAAAGGAAAATTACGGTAAGTATGGATAACAATTTTCCTTATTCTTGCTTGACCACTGCGTCTACAGTCCTCAACGTTGCCCGTTTCTTTGTGCTTCTTCAAAAGAGCTTGAACAGTACATCATGAAACCCCACTCTGCTTTGAAGTCTTTGCCTGGGAGAGACCTTGCTGATGCAGTATAAATACCTTGTGTCTTGTTGCTGTGCTCAGTCTTGTCATGGTGTATGACCTGTGGCATAAAACTGTCTTCCACAATCACACCTTAGTAGCAGATTTTGGCTGTTCCTCTCGCAGTTTTAAGCCTCTTACACAGCTGTTTCTATTTAAGTTAATCAATGTGTTTCAACCTACATATGACATTGATGATCGTTAGCACCTGCTTGGTATAATTGGTAATTATACACCTGACTCTAATCCTACAAAATCTCTGACTTTGTGCAAGCGTACCAAGTGTGCTAGTGTAACAATTGGTGCTAGTTTGAAACCAAAGGGTAGCCACACCAATATTGATTCGATTTAGATTTTTCCTCTGTTCACTACTCCACTTTGCATTTTGTAAATTGATAAACAATTTAAATATATTTTAAAAACATTCTTACTTTAACAGCATTTCATCACATCTGCCTAAAACTTTTGTGCAATACTGCATGTCAATTTGTATTGAAGGGTCATTGACCAACGTTATTTCAAGCATCCCAATGTTCTGACCTGTAAAAGCAACAGTAGATGAAATCCAAATGTTCTAAGACTCTATTGTTTCAAGCTGAAATTTTGCTGACATCAATCAGTGAAAAATGCTGAGTTGATACAGACAGGAATGTTTTATCTGGCTGTTAGGGGTGTAAAGGGATGGGTTCCCTATGGTGCTGCAGGGCTCTAATGCAAGAAAACAGCAGCCCTCTGGGGGATGCTTCAGAGTAGATGACAAAGGGAAGTTATTTTTGATTCGCCATTTGGATGGTGATCAGGAGAACTTTAAATTTGAACTCCATCCTTACCTTTAGTCTTGCACATTTGTACAGGCTCCTCTCGTGTACTGAAAGGCCAATGTGACATGTCTTCCAATTACCAGAACTAACTTCAATTTAAAGCAGAATCCCAGGCAAAAATAAAAAGATAAAAAATAAATTTTCCATTAAAAGATAAAATAAATAGCAAGCTTTTGTTGCAATATTCACTTTCAATCCAGAGCTTTCACAAGCAGTACATCTTTTTTTAACACAGGATGGCCTCAGTCTGATAGCCAGCATCATTCAACCCACTTCCTCTGAGACGAAGTCCTCCTAGACCCTCCCCAATGTGTTACTGGTCAGTGAAAAGGGGGTCATCCCAGTGATGAGCTCATCTCTCTGTCACTCTCCTTTCACCTCCCACCAGTATGCTTCTTGACAGTACATGAACTGATTAGCTCCTTGTGCTGCTTTTTCTTCAAATGTTTCCACCCTGCATTACAGGGTCTGCAGAGGCTTAAACAAGGTCAAATTCAGATATTTACTCTGCTTCCATTTATAAATCACATTTAGGCTATGTTCACACTGATCAGACACTGAAGTGGCATGACTTTGCCCTGCGACTTCCAGTCTGACTTCCATATTCCAGATCCGACTTTGATATGAATGCAACTTGTCCTTTGATGAATCAAAACAATTCCTTTGATTCTGGTATGGGGAACACCTCTCGCCAATTAATTTTTTTAAATGGCACGGAGCCCCCCCCCCCCAGATACATATCAGTCTGGTATAGATCTTTTTTTTTTAAAAGAACGGCGTGCCCCCCCCCCCCAAAAAAAAAAACTTTATCAGACCCTTATCCGAGCATGCAGCCCAGCAGGCCAGGAAAGGGGGGGGAGGTGAACGAGTGCCCCCCCAAACCATACCAGGCCACGTGCCCTCAACATGGGGGGGTGGGAGCTTTAGGGCAGGGGGGTCTATGCGACCTCCACCCTAAAACGCCTTGTCCCTATGTTATTAACCATGTGTCCTTTTCAGAAATGTTTTTGTAGCATACAATGTACTGTGGTAGTTTGCTATATTATTGTGCAATGCATGATGTACCTTTGCCCTGCAAAATTTTACTTCAGCTATCCTTTGCCTTGATGACAAGTTATGCTGTAGCAATGTCCACTGATTTCATTTGCAGCTGTGACATAGAAGAAAAGGGCAATAGGGTACTGAATACATTTGCCATGGGGGAGAGCAAGGGCCACAGAGATCACTGGAGACCCATTCCACCTGCCCTGAAAACCAGTTACCAGTTACAGTGGGACAAATAATTATTTGATCCCCTGCAGATTTTGTAAGTTTGCCCACTTACAAAGAAATAAAGGGTCTATAACTTTAAGCATAAGTGCATTTTAAATGACCGAAACAGAATATCAACCAAAAATCCAGAAAAAACACATGATACAGATGTTATAAATTGAGTTGCAGTTCAGTGAGTAAAATAAGTATTTAATCCCCAAGCAAAGCATGACTTAGTACTTGGTGGAGAAACCCTTGTTGGCAAGTACAGAGGTAAGACATTTCTTGTAGTTGGTTACCAGGTTTGTACACATCTCAGGAGGGATTTTGGTCCGCTCTTCTTTACAGATCTTCTCGAAATCCTTAAGGGTGCTTGGCTGTCACTTGGCAACTTGACGTTTCAGCTTCTTCCATAAATTTTCTATAGGATAAGGTATGGAGACTGGCTAGGCCACTCCATGACCTTAAGGTGCTTCTTCTTGAGCCACTCCTTTTGTTACCTTGGCAGTATGTTTTGGGATCTTTGAATGGGAGGTGTCTAGAGTATGAGGAACACCCATGTACCAGATGAAATAGCTGAACTAGTGATTTAATCTAAGCGTATTTTGCAGAGCATTTTATGAGTTATTCAAACAAAGGGGATTCAGTGGAGCACTTTTGGTGAATTTCTGAAGTGAAAAATGTGCACGTGGGGTCTTCTTTAACCAATTGACCACTGGAAGGTTTACCCCCCTTCATGACCAGGCCATTTTTTGTGATACGGCACTGCGGTACTTTAACTGACAATTGCGCGGTCATGCAACGCTGTACCTAAACAAAATTTATGTCCTTTTTTCCCCCACAAATAGAGCTTTCTTTTGGTCATATTTGATCACCTCTGTGGTTTTTATTTTTTGCACTATAACGCTATAAATAAAAAAGGACCCACAATTTTGAAAAAAAAAAAAAAAACAATAGTTTTTACTTTCTGCTATAAAACATATTCAATAAAAAAATCTAAAAGGTCTAATTTCTTCATACATTTTGGCTAAAATGTACTCTGAACAAAATATGTGAATATGTACAGCGCTGCGCTAGACCGAGGAAAACGCTAGGATAGCAGCTAACACAACCGTAGACTCAAGGTAAAAGGAGAAAAAAATGTGTAAAAGTGCAGCTCTATAAACTAGCAAATATATGAATCAAAAAATTAGGTGTATACACACATTGAATAAAGTTTAAAGCAAACTAAAACTGACCATAGATATGAATTACACAATATAAATATGCAGTGTTGATCTGCAAAAGCAGTTGGATAAAACAAAATGAATAATCCTAATTATCAAAAAATAAATAAACAATGACTGGTAATGAGAACAGTGATGATTCCAAAGGACCTAAATTAAATATAAAGAACAACTTGAACACAACAGTCCATAGTATAAATTTGTGAGAAAAAAATAATTAAACTTAAACTTAAGACCGGCCTCAAATTGAGGCTTGGAATTTTTCCTTGGAGTGCAGCGGCGTCTCATTCCCTGTGTGAGACGCGATGGGGCGGTAGTTTCGTTAGTGAGGCCTGGAGGGCATAGTGGAGCGCATCGGCAGCGCTCCAGAGGTGCAGGCGTGACGTCACTGCGCTGTCTGGGAGCGAGGCTTGGTTATGCAGGTGGAGCGCGGCGGCGCCGCTGCGCTCGTATAGGAAGTGATGTCACACACTGAAAAGAGGCTTGGCTTGCGTTCGGATCATTTCCGGACTGGTGAACCGAGCGAGATTTTAACTTTTTATATGTTGAGATTCCTTTTTGATTTTATACTAGCATTTGATTCTTGTCTCTTATCCTTTGTATATGTGAAAATATAGTAGTGAAATTATGACCTCTAAGGCTGGAAGAATTTTTTCACTCAGTGTACTTCCGGTTTTTGGACACTCCCAGTGGGGGTCATTATTTGTTTATAGAGCGGTGATGGAGGGGGGGTTCCACACCCCAGATGACGGCTCCTTAGCTGAAACATGTCGGGTGGACCCCTCACGATTGCCGCTATATGATATTCAAAGCTGCTTTTGATCTTCCAAAATGTGAGTTTGTTTTTTAATATTTTAATGAACCAGTATTTTAAACGTTATCACGCTATGTGAGTTTTCTTACTTCTCGCATGGCATTTGAATTACCCGTTTGGCCCATGTCGGATTGCTTATGGATGTGGAAGCTGTGATGTCACCCTCCCTTCCCACTGTATGCTGACGACATCTGACAAGTTATATTGTTCGGACCGGGTGGTCAACAAGCCTTTTGGGACTTGTATGACGTATGTCATCTCAAGTCATTATCTTCCGGTAAGCCTCTTGATGTTTCTGGTGATGGCCCCGGCACCGACTTAGACCTTCTGTTCACCTGTGGTTCCCTCAGTATCAACTTACCTATCAGATCCTGGAAACTATCTATTCACTTGTGAACCTGGGAGTCGTATTTCCATCAGTTGTTACGCTTAACCTCCATAGACCTTTGGTGGTGGCTTCTCACAAAATATTTTTTTATCACAAATTTATACTATGGACTGTTGTGTTCAAGTTGTTCTTTATATTTAATTTAGGTCCTTTGGAATCATCACTGTTCTCATTACCAGTCATTGTTTATTTATTTTTTGATAATTAGGATTATTCATTTTGTTTTATCCAACTGCTTTTGCAGATCAACACTGCATATTTATATTGTGTAATCCATATCTATGGTTTGCTTTAAACTTTATTCAATGTGTGTATACACCTAATTTTTTGATTCATATATTTGCTAGTTTATAGCGCTGCACTTTTACACATTTTTTTTAAAATGTACTCTGCTACATATTTTTGCTAAAAAAAATCCCAATAAGCGTATGTTGATTGGTTTGTACAAAAGTTATAGCATCTCCAAACTATGGGATATTTTTAATTTTTTTACTAGTAATGGCAGCGATCAGCGACTTATAGCGGGACTGCGATATTGCGGGGGACAGTCAAGATACTAACTGAAACTTTTGACACTTTTTGGGAACCAGTGACACTAATACAGTGATCAGTACTAAAAAATATGCACTGTAACTGTACTAATAGCACTGGCTGGGAAGGGGTTACCATAAGGGGCGATCAAAGGGCTAAATGTGTGCCTGACCAGTGCTTTACTACTGAGGGGGGAGGTGCTTGCACTAGGAGGAAGCATGGATTGTTGCCACTGCTTAGCAGAGACACAGGATCCATGTCTTCTGTAGTGACAGAAGAGCAATATGCCTTGTTTACATACTGCCTGCGTACCAAAGCATCGGTGAGTTCTGGCAGACATTGGGTCCGCCATACCCGCCATTCAACTCCCGCTGCGTCTTATCAGTGGGTGCGTGCACCACCAGACCTGGAAGTGCAGGATACAGTATACGGTCAGCAAGCTATTAACATCATCTTCATCCCTATTATTTCTTTGTTGGAACTTTATTATTTAGAGACACTATGATATCCAGTGCCTCACGTTAATGATTTCACGTTTTATCAATTATTTTTTTCAACTTTTATTATTAAATGTAGACATATCCAAATACTGTAAGTTATGCAAACTTAATTTAGAGACACTATGATATCCAGCGCCTCTGAAATCTATGAACTTGATTAATGATTTCACGTTTTATCAAGATTAATATATTAAGGAGGCTGCGGAGAGATTAGCACTATTACTATTATTATTTTGCATGTTGATTTTGATTTGGAGTTTGTTTTATTAAAGTTTATTCACAGCACGGTGTCGTGATAGATACTGAAAAATGGTATAGTTACAGTTCAGTGTTAAATCATTGTTATGTATGTTGACATATTAAATGTTCATCAAGAAAGTGTACAGACATATTTAAAGACCATGATATAATTGGTACCTGAGTGTTTACTACAGGATTTATATGTTATTTTAGCACTGCCTGAAGGGCCCAATTTCAAATGAATGATCAAACCTAAATATGACTGGAAAGCTGTGCCAGTGAATAAGAATCCACATGTCATTGAAGTAAACTTGAAAAGTCCGCATAGCTGGTTTTAGTTCATGCAGAAGGTGTTCAGTACCAGCAAGAGAATAGAATGTCAGGATTCCAAGCATATCCAAAGCCAAATTTTTTTTTATTTTTTTATTTTTGGATAGAGTAGAGGAGGGTTAAGCAAGGGTTTTATTTCTCTTTAACCTATACTGTAGACTCAACAGAAAGTGAGAGGATATCTTTACAATGTAAGAGAAGTCCCCTCTTAGGCCCCATGCACACTGGGTATTTAACCCCTGTGTCTGAGATTCCAGCGTTTTTACGTGAGTGCACGGCCCAATCCCTGCCAGCAGCCTGCAAAATTTTAAGAAACTGAAAAATGCAGCAGTTAGACAGAGCTAAGGCTGTACCAAGTGGTACTAGGGCGTGTGAGCCTGGGGATAAATGCCCAGAACATAGACTTCTTGCCTTCCAGGCATTCATTTCTGGGTGCATACGGCCCTAAATGTTAATACCACGTGGTACAGTGTCCAGCTGCTGCATATTCCAGGCTCTCATATACTATTACAGGCTACTGGCGGCGGGGCTTGACAGTGTACATGTGTACACTGGAATCTCAGGTACAGGGGCTAAACACCCAGTGTGCATGAGGCCTTCAGACCAGGGATGTCAAACTCAAATTCACCTCTACTATCTGCAAACTCATTATCATCTAAATCAGTGGTCATCAACCCTGTCCTCAGGGCCCACTAACAGGCCAGGTTTTATGTATTATCTTGGGGAGATGCAGACTAGAATACTGCAATCACTGAGCAGCAAATGATATCACCTGTGATGTATTTCAGTTATCTTGCAAACCTGGCCTGTTAGTGGGCAGGGCTAAGGAGCTGTGCTACATACAGAAAGCAGAGTTCAAGAGTGCGCTATGTAGAGTGTACGGTTCAGGAGTGTGCAGTGTACAGAGTGCAGGGTTCAGGGTTGCACTACGTACAGAATGCAGGGTTCAGAGGTGTACTATGTACAGAGTGCAGTCTTTAGGGTTGTGCTACGTACAGAGTGCAGGGCTCAGGGTTGCGCTACATACAGAGTGCAGGGCTCAGGGTTGCGCTACATACAGAGTGCAGGGCTCAGGGTTGCGCTACGTACAGAGTGCAGGGTTCAGGGTTGCACTACGTACAGAGTGCCATGTTCAGGGGTGCGACACGCATAGAGTGCCATGTTCAGGGGTGTGCTACGCACAGAGTGCTGTGTTCAGGGGTACGCGCTACGCGCAGAATGCCAAGTTCAGGGGTGTGCTACACACAAAGTGCCATGTTCAGGGGGGCGTTAAGCACAGAGTGCCTTTTTCAGGGGTGCGCTATGCACAGTGCCGCATTCAGGGGTGCTCTATGCACAGAATACCGTGTTCAGGGGTGCATTATGCACAGAGTGATGTGTTCAGGGGTGCGCTACGCACAAAGTGCCGGGTTTAGGGGTGCAGTACGTACAGAGTGCTGGGTTCAGGGGTGCAGTACGTAGAGAGTGCCAGGTTCAGGGGTGCGCTACGTAGAGATTACAGGGTTCAGAAGGGCTCTACACAAACACAACAGTTCCCAGCAAAGGATTATCTTGTGCAATGATAGTCTCTTACAAGACCCAGGGTGCCCTCTTCTGGGTCTCTGGACATCAGTGGCGACTGGTGCTCAAAATTTTTGGGGGGGCGCAAACAAACTGAAAAATGCTGAACCCCCCCCCCCCCCAATTGCAGCCTCACTGTGCCCATCAAATGCAGCCACTTGTGCCCCATCATATGCAGCCACTTGTGCCCCATCATATGCAGCCACTTGTGCCCCATCATATGCAGCCACTTGTGCCCCATCATATGCAGCCACTGAGTCCTATCATATGCAGCCACTTGTGCTCCATCATATGCAGCCACTTGTGCTCCATCATATGCAGCCACTTGTGACCCATCATATGCAGCCACTTGTGCCTCATCATATGCAGCCACTTGTGACTCATCATATGCAGCCACTTGTGCCCATCATATGCAGCCACTGTGCCCCATCATATGCAGCCACTTGTGCCCCATGATATGCAGCCACTTGTGCCTCATCATATGCAGCCACTTGTGCCTCATCATATGCAGCCACTTGTGCCTCATCATATGCAGCCACTGTGCCCCATCATATGCAGCCACTGTGCCCCATCATATGCAGCCACTGTGCCCCATCATATGCAGCCACTGTGCCCCATCATATGTAGCCACTGTGCCCCATCATATGTAGCCACTGTGCCCCATCATATGCAGCCACTTGTGCCCATCAAATGCAGCCACTTGTGCCCATCATATGCAGCCACTGTGCCCCATCATATGCAGCCACTTGTGCCCCATGATATGCAGCCACTTGTGCCTCATCATATGCAGCCACTTGTGCCTCATCATATGCAGCCACTTGTGCCTCATCATATGCAGCCACTTGTGCCTCATCATATGCAGCCACTTGTGCCCCATCATATGCAGCCACTGTGCCCCATCATATGCAGCCACTGTGCCCCATCATATGCAGCCACTGTGCCCCATCATATGTAGCCACTGTGCCCCATCATATGTAGCCATTGTGCCCATCAAATGCAGCCACTTGTGCCCATCAAATGCAGCCACTTGTGCCCATAAAATGCAGCCAGGCTCGGCTGTCACTTCACTAACCCCCCCCCCGTGGCCGGTCCGGCGGCACTTACCGCTAGTGTGGCAGGGCTCTCCTCCTCGGCGGGAAGCAGCGGCTGCGACTCCTGTGTCCGCTCGGCTCGTCTTCAGGCTTCCTCCACTGTGTCTCCTCTTCTGTCAAAGCGTTAGGCATCCGATAGGATCGCCTAATGCTTTGGCCATTCGGGAGACAGGTCTCACTGACCTGCCTGCTGATTGGCAGGGAGGAACGTTAGTGTGAAAATAGCAAAAATTCATTTGCTATGCCACACAACAGGGTGGGATAGGGACGCAGTGCTCTGCGCCCCGAGCCCACCCCATTTTGAAGCCTATTAGAGCCTCTGGCTCTAATCAGGTGCTTCAAAATACACACCCCCCCTCCTATCCCCGCCACAGTATTTCATGTGTCCGGCGTCCTGAAAGGGGCCGGGCACATGAATAGGGAGGGCAGCGGAGGTGTCAGGGGCGGCGGCGCCCATGTGCCCACAATACATGGGTCACCACTGCCAGACATGTGCTCTGATTCAGTAAGAGTCGAGTTAAAGTCAAATAGGGATAGAAGTTGCTTTGATCTCTCTCTTTTAATCCTGCTAAGACAGTCCCTCTTTTCCCTACTTACAAGCTGTGGGAGTGCTCCTTAGTACACCCTTCCAGGGAGAAGGTTCCCAGTTTCTGAGGCAAAATCCTGTGCAATGAGCAGTCTTAGATCTTTTTGGTGCACCGCAAGACAAAATAGTTTGAGAAACATTGCTTTATACCAAAGTTCACCCAAGTTGCCACTCCCCTCAACCAGTTGCTGTGTGAGCAGCCCACTTGGCAGAGGGGCAAGTCATTTCTATCCACCCAAGCCCACTGGCAAGAAACAGACTGCCTTTAAAACCCTCAAGCAACATTTAACTTTGCAGTTATGGAGAATAAGCGAAACCATTCCGACTCTATACTGATGGAAGTCTGCAGCGTCTAGAAGCAGTACTTGGTCAAGAGCAGGACAGCCTTGAACACGTCCTTGCCTATGGCAGCTGCTACCTACAATACCTTT
This sequence comes from Aquarana catesbeiana, assembly GCF_042186555.1. NCBI lineage: Eukaryota > Metazoa > Chordata > Amphibia > Anura > Ranidae > Aquarana > Aquarana catesbeiana. The sequence continues at coordinate 209,312,397 of NC_133334.1, read as the reverse complement.
ATTGGGGCGTAAGTAGACATTTGCATGAATAACAACTCTTTGGTGTATCTTGTCAATGTATCAATGTGTATCTTGTGTATCATCGGTCAAGTTGTGGGCACTGGACACTTTGGGGTGGAACGCACAGGAGCTCATGTCAGGTGGTATTTCTACTGCCCGGGGCTAGGTGTAACAAGCCTGCCACGTGTGTCCCAGCTGTGTTTTACACAAAGTGCTCCCTAGAACAGACCACTCCTCTGGTGATCTCCACATCTGAACTGTTTTAGCTCCTCATTATGGACTTCCTGACAATGGCTGCCATCACATCAGGCTTTCAGTAAGCCCTAGTGTATGTAGACCATTTCTATAAGTTTGCATAGACATGTCCATCATTAATCAACCAGCAGTCACTGCGACCAAGTTATTCTTGACCCAACCCTACAGATGCCCCTAGCAAATCCTGTCTGACCAAGGCACTAACTTTGAGTCTCAGGTGTTCTCAGAACTGTGTTGGCTCAGTGGGATTTGCAAATCTCACATCACCCCCTACCATCCCCAGGGGAATGGAGCTTGTGAGCACTTAACTGCACCTTAACATGGTGGGGACTCGGAAGCAAGGGCATCAGGAAAGGATTTCACTAGCACGTGGGAAAAGTCATCTTGTTTTACAATCATTATAATCATATAGTACACAGATTCACTGGACACACATCTTTCTTCTTGATGTTTTGGCATAGTGATTGCTTGCATGTGGACTTGAGAGGTTTCTTGAGATTCGAGAGTCTGTGCCTCCCTGCACAACAAACAACCTGGTCCAAGAACACTCGACTGGTTGAAGAAGGCTAGACAAGTTATTCTGTAGCGTAATCAGGACTTAGCAGAGGAAACCACCTTTGACATGTTGCCCTTGAGACTGGGAGACTGGGGGACAAAGTAGTGGTCATCAAAGTTTGAACAGTGCAGCAAGTTGGAACCCAGATGTGAAGCTTGTCCATATCAAGTAGAGAGACAACCTTTTCTGCTCTCTCCAGTGTATGACGTGGCAGAGGGTCAAGGAAACATCCGAAAGCTCCTCCATCGAAACTTGTGGAGACCTTCTGTCTTTTGTGGGCAGTTACCTACTAAGCCCACTGCAGATTGGGGAGGTGGGGGTGATATGGAAATTCCACCTATTCAAGAAGTCTACTTAGAGTGGTACCTACCTCCCATTGAAGCTTTTCTCCTGGACTCTGACTGTTACACTGGGCCCATGGAACCAGCTGTGGACATTGCTGAAGGCCCAGGGAGGGTGGTATTCCTTAAACGTGATAGCCACCAGACACCTGAGGCCTCTAAGCAGCTTTTGTCTTTGGAGCTGTGAAATCTGTTGATGACATTGTGGACAGTGGCAAAGCATGCTGTCCCACTAGGTCCACCAGAGGACAGTTACTTGCTAAATTTTCTGATTATGTTGTGTAATGTTTCACTGTTCATTCGTTTATTATGCTTTTCGCTGTGATTTCCTGTTGTCATATGCCGTGGACTGTATCTGTTAAAGAGGTTGTAAACCATGTCAAAAAAACAAAAACAACTGTAAGACAATGGCATAATGAGCTAGTATGCACTGCATACTAGCTAATTATGAAATACTTACCTTACCACTAGGAAGTAGCTTTCTATGGGGACACACCGAGAATAGCCCGGGGCACTGGCAGGGGACCCGAGAGAAGGAGAATCGGGCTGCTCTGTGCAGTTCTATTGCACAGAACAGGTAAGTATCAACCTGTTTGGTATTTTTTTAAAAATCACTTTAATGACAGCACACCAGGGGTCAGCTCCACCCTTGACCCCAATTGGACCATCTAAATAGCTAAAAAGAATATAAAATAAATTCCAACCCAATGTTCTTAATTTTGTCTTCGCTCTAGGACCACCTTTCTGGATTACCCCTACCATACTGTATCCCACCTCCCCACACTGGATGACCGTGCATGTAGCTGGATAATTTTGAGTTGGTTACTGAGGACATAGAGAAGGCAAATTTAAATTTAAATTTAAACACCTTCTTCCTAACCAGACCAATTTTCAGCTTTCAGTGCGCTCACATTTTGAATGATAATTACTCAGTCATGCACCACTGTACCCATTTAAATTTTTGTCCTTTTTTTCACGCAAATAGAGCTTTTTTTGGTGGTATTCAATCACCACTGGGTTTTTTCTTTTTTGCGCTATAAATGAAAAAAGACTGAAAATTTTTTTAAAAATGCATTTTTCTTTGTTTCTGTTATAAAATTTTACAAATTAGTAATTTTTCTTCATAAATTTTGGCCAAAATTTATACTGTTACATATCTTAGGTAAAAATAACCAAAATCAAGATGTTCCCTACCCAGTCATTGGACATGTGCGCCGTCAATAAATTTGTTTCGTTCTGTCCTGTTCCGTTTCGTATTAGCCGTTAATTTGTATTTCGTAATTCGTGTCCGAAATTCAATTTGGGTTCGTACGAAATACGAATTTTTGTTAGGTTCGTTAACTTTTCGTAACAATTACGAACGTTCGTTATGATGAATTTAAAAAGCAAAAAATACCTTTCTCAATATGGCAGTCGTTGACTCATTATGCTCATTATGAGGGGCCCCCACCATCCCTGTGCTGTGCTGACTTCCTGGGTTTTTACCCCTGCTGTGCTCATTATGAGGGGCTCCCACCATCCCTGTGCTGTGCTGACTTCCTGGGTTTGTACCCCTGCTGTGCTCATTATGAGGAGCTCCCACCATCCCTGTGCTGTGCTCATTATGAGGGGCTCCCACCATTCCTGTGCTGTGCTGACTTCCTCCTGGGGCTGTACCCCTGCTGTGCTCATTATGAGGGGCTCCCACCATCCCTGTGCTGTGCTGACTTCCTGGGTTTTTAACTTCATCATAACGAATATTCGTAATTATTATGACAATAATAAAACGATATTAACGAACATTCTTATTTTTTCCGATTCTGAATCTCCCATCGATTACCAGTACCAGTCTCCCACTCCCATATTAAAAAAGGTAATTTTCCCAACCCTCACTCAGCAGCAGAAGAAAACCTCTGATTGGTCAACAAAACACCAGTCACGTTTCCGTTGTAACGGAATTTGAATCCGAAATTCGTCAACAAAATTTCGTATTTCATATACAAATTGGAAGCATAGAAATTAGTATTTTGGATGCTTCCAAATGAACGAATTTTCAGGAATTCGTACGATCGAAGCGCACATGTCTACCAGTCACCTGGTTGCTGGTGGTGCAGTTCCCTCACTGCCAATTTCATGCATATCTTTTGGAATTGCTAGAACATCAAAGTATTTCGGAAGGGGGTCACAGAATGTATAGCAGAAGTAACCGCTATTCCTATACAACCTACGATAGAGGTGTGCCTTTTGGGACTGGTAGACAATCTAGTCCCAAAAAGAGTAACTCGTACTTTGCTGACGATCCTAATCTATTACGTTAGAAAAATGATAGTGTTATCATGGAAAAAGCTTAATCCTCCATCTGTATCAGGGTGGAAGGGTGTGGTTAATAGGGCTGCACCGTAATACAAGGCTACATACATTAGCAGGGGCATACCACAGAAATTTGATAAAGTGTGGGGCATTTGGATGAATAGTGACACCTAATAGAATGCACCTGCAGTAGGATTTAACATGTATGTAACTATTTGACATATCTAAACATACCATTGACTGTTATTAAGAAAAGGTGGCTTTATTATTATTTTGATCTTTTCACTGAGTGAGGGTCTGGAAGGAGGAGGAGAGAGTCAGTGCTGAAGAAATGTAAATAGTTTCTTTTTGTGTGTGGCCCACTGGGTCTTGTGTATACTTGTTTTATGTTAAAAAGCAATAAATAAAACTTAAAATAAATAAATAAATAAATAACCAAAATCAGTGTATATTATTTGGTCTTTGTGAAAGTTATAGAGTCTGCAAACTATGGTGCCAATCACTGAATATTGATCACACCTGATGTACTGACGGCCTACCCCCCAAATGACCCTTTTTGGAAAGCATACATTCCAAGGTATTTAGTAAGAGGCATGGTGAGTTTTTCGAAGTTGCAGTTTTTTCTCCACAATTCTTTGCAAAATTAAGATTTTTTTTCTTTCTTTTTTTCACAAAATTGTCATATTAACAGGTTATTTCTCTCACATGGCACATGCATACTTGCAACTTCATCCCAAAATACATTCTGCTACTCCTCCTGAGTATGGAGATACCACACGAGTGAGACTTTTTCACAGCCTAGCCACATACAGAGGCCCAACATGCAGAGAGCACCATCAGGTGTTCTAGGGACATAAATTACACATTTAATTTCTTGATTACCTCTTACACTTTTGAAGGCCCTGGAGCACCAGGACAATGGAAAGCCCAAAAATTACCCCATTTTGGAAAGCAAACACCCCAACACATAATCCAAGAAGCATGATGAGTCTTTTGAACATGTAATTTTTTTCCACAAGTTTTTGGAAAATGTGGAAAGAAAATGAAAACTTTTTTTTTTTTTTTACACACAGTTATCCATGTATAAGGTTTTTCTAACACACAGCATGTACACAGCAAAAATGGCACCCCAAAATACATAGAGGCCCACCATGTAGGGAGCACTGTCAGATGTTCTAGGGACATAAATTTCAAATCGAATTTCCTGACTACCTATTACACTTTTGTAAGGCACTGATGGGCACTGTAGTGGCACTGATGGGCACTGTAGTGGCATGGATTTGGCACAGATAAGCACTGATGTGGCAAGGATGAGCATGGATGAGCACTGATGTGGCACTGATGTGGCATGGATGTGGCACGGATGAGTACTGATGTGGCATGGATGAGCACTGTGGCATGGATGAGCCCTGATGTGGCACAGATAAGCACTGATGTGGCATGGATGAGCACTGATGTGGCACGGATGAGCATTGATGTGGCACGGATGAGCACTGATGACCCACGGGTGAGCACTGATGTGGCCTGGATGAGGCACAGATGAGCACTGATGTGACAAGGATGGTCACGGATGAGCACTGATATGGCATTTATGAGTCATGAATGGGAATGGATGAGCATGGATGGGCATGGATGGACACAGATGAGGCATGGATGGGCACATATGAGGCACGGATGAGCATGAATGAGGCATGGGTAAGCGCGAATGAGGCATGGATGAGCATATTTGAGGCATGGATGAACCATGGATGAGCATAAATGAGACATGAATGAGGCATAAATGAGACATGAATGAGGCATAAATGAGGCATGAATGAGGCATTAATAAGGCATGGATGAGCATGAACGAGGCATGTATGGGCATGGATGAGGCATGAATGAGCATGAATGAGGCATGGATGAGCCATGGATGAGCCATTGATGCGCATGAATGAAGCATGGATGAGCCATGAATGAGGCATGAATGGGCATGGATGAGGCATGAATGAGGCATGAATGAGGCATGGATGAGCATGGATGAACATGGATTTGCATGAATGAGGCATGGTTGGGCATGAATAAAGCATGGATGGGCATAAATGAGGCATGGATGAGCATGGATGAACATGGATGAGCATGAATGAACATGGATGGGCATGGATGAGCATGAATGAGGCATGGTTGGGCATGAATAAGGCATGGATGGGCATAAATGAGGCATGGATGAGCCTGAATGGGCACAGATCAGTGCTGTGGGCACTTCAGATCCAGCCCACTCGCACTGCTGCACTGGCTCCCTCCTCTCCTCACACAGCTGAACCGGACATGCGTTGGTTTGTTGACAAGTGATCGCTCTGTCATTGGATGGAGCAATCACATGGTAAAGGGCCGCTGTCATTTGCCCTTTACCCTGATCCGTGATGCGCCGGGTCCAGAGAACCGGCCATCAGGGACACTTCCATGTGCACGCCCCAGGGGGCGCGCGGGAAGTGCGAGTTCGGGAGGACGTCCCTGGACGCCCTCCCAGAACTAGTCGACCATGCTGGAGCCATCATTCAACTATTACCAGATCAGCAAGTGGTTAATAAATACTTTCTTCAGCTTTGTGTATACAAAGGAAAATGGGGATGTTCAAATCCTTAATGGAATAGTATTGAACAAGTCCCAAATGATCCACAATAGCTCAAAATTGACATGGTCCAGAAATTTCATTTAGAAAAAATAAAGGTGAATAAAGCACCTGGTCTGGATGGCTAACACCTAAGGGTTCTGCAAGAGCTGAGCTCTGTTATATCTAAGCCATTGTTTCTATTTTTTAGAGACTCTTTAACCACTCTCCACCCAGAAAATGTAGTTAAATGGCCGGGCAGATGCTCTCTAGTCCAGGGAGATGGTAGCTTATGCCCCTAGAATGCTTGAAAGTGCTTCCTTGGATTTTGGGCCCCTCTATTTGACTAGACTGTGAAAAAGTCTCACAAATGTGATATCATCATACTCGAGAGGAGTAGCAGAATGTGTTTTGGGGTGTAATTCTTATGCCCCGTACACACCGTCCGATTTTCCGATGGAAAATATCCGATCGGAGCGTGTTGTCGGAAAGTCCGACCGTGTGTGGGCTCCATAGGACATTTTCCATCGGATTTTCCGACACACAAAGTTTGAGAGCAGGCTATAAAATTTTCCGATAACAAAATCCGTTGTCGGAAATTCCGATTGTGTGTACACAAATCCGACGGACAAAGTGCCACGCATGCTCAGAATAAATAAAGAGATGAAAGCTATTGGCCACTGCCCCGTTTATAGTCCCGACGTACATGTTTTACGTCACCGCGTTCAGAACGATCAGCTTTTCCGACAACTTTGTGTGACCGTGTGTATGCAAGACAAGTTTGAGCCAACATCCGTCGGAAAAAATCCTAGGATTTTGTTGTCGGAATGTCCGAACAAAGTCCGACCGTGTGTACGGGGCATAAGTATGCTTATGATGTGTGTTAGAAATATCTTTTTACTTGACAAATTTGAGTAAAGCAATCCATTTTCATTTCTTTCCTGCATTTCCCAAACACATTTGAGAGGAAAAATTACATTTTTAAAAGACTCCTTATGCCTTTCAGAAAATACCTTGGAGTGTTTGCTTTCCAAAATAAAACTTCAATAAAACTCACCATGCCTCTTACTAAATACTGTACCTTGGACTGTTTACCCCTCAAATGACCCCTTTTTGGAAAGTATTTGTACTGTCCCAGCATTTTAGGGCCTCAAGAAATGAGATAGGCCATCAGTATATCAGAATTAATATTTTTTTAAATATGTATACCATAGTTTGTAGACTCTATAGCTTTTCACACAGACTAAATAATATACACTGATTTTTTTTTGTTTTTGTTTTTTTACTAAAGAAATGTAGCAGAATACATTTTGGCCTACATTTATGAAGAAAGATTGTTTATTTGCAAATTTTACAATGATTTTATTTTATTCTTTCATTTAAATATCAAAAAAATAAAAAACCCAGTGGTGATTTAATACCATCAAAAGACCTGTAAAAAATACCACCAAAAAAAGCTCTATCTGTTTCAATAAATGATAAAAATGTAATTTGGGTATGACAGTGCTAAAATCTGAAATGTGGCCCAGGCAGGAAGAGGGTGAAAGTGTAAGGTTAATGACTAGCACGGTACCACTGGATCAGCATAAGGCCAGTGTGGTGCCTATATTTAAAAGGGTTCAAAAACTTTACCAAGTAACTACAGACTGGTTAGTTTAGGTTCTATAGTTAAAAAAGATACTTATGAGTTCAATAAAAGACCATATAAAAGAGGTTTAGCTAGAAAATAATATTTTAAGCAATAGTCAGCATGGATCCCAATGTCTCACTTTTGAGACAGCGAAAAGAACTGAGGACAGATTCCCAGTCCCTTTCTCTGCAGCCTCAGCGGCATCAGTCAGGTATGGTATATACTGGGGTCGGCAACCCGTCGATCGCGAGAGGGTTGATCCTGTGTCGTGTTATTTTGACTCCCGCTGTCAAAATAACTCCTTCCTGATTTCCGAGCAGAGCAGCGCACACAAGCAGCCAGCTCTGCAGCAAGGCTACACTGACTCCTGTGATCTTCCCCTCCCTTCTACATCTCACACAGGCACTCTGTATAGATGTGAGGGGAGGTGATGGAAAGCAGCATGTCTGAACAAGCAGGTAAGGAACTGATCAGTATGGAAGGGAAAAACAATAGTGGGCTGTAAACTCCTGATCTGTAATGCTGAGCGGTATACTCCTGACCTGTAATGCTGAGCAGTATACTTATGATCTGTAATGCTGATCTGTATACTCATTATCTGTAATGCTGATCTGTATACTCCCAACCTTTAATGCTGAGCTGTATATTCCTGATCTGTAATACTGAGCGGTATACTCCTGACCTGTAATTCTGAGCAGTATACTCATGATCTGTAATGCTGATCTGTATACTCATTATCTATAATGCTGAGCTGTATACTCTCAACCTTTAATGCTGAGCTGTATACTCCTGACCTTTAATGCTGAGCTGTATACTCCTGATCTGTAATGCTGAGCTGTATACTCCTGATCTGTAATGCTGAGCTGTATACTCCTGACCTTTAATGCTGAGCTGTATACTCCTGTTCTGTATGCTCCTGACCTGTGATGCTAAGCTGTATACTCCTGAACCATAATGCTGGGCTGTATACACCTGACCTGTAATGCTGAGCTGTATACTCCTGACCTGTAATGCTGATCTGTATACTCCTGACCTGTAATGCTGAGCTGTATACTCCTGGCCTGTGATGCTGAGCTGTATACTCCTGATCTGTAATGCTGAGCTGTATACTCCTGATCTGTATACTCCTGATCTGCGATGCTGAGCTGTATACTCCTGACCTGTAATGCTGAGCTGTATACACTTGACCTGTGATGCTGAGCTGCATACTCCTGACCTGTGATGCTGAGCTGTATACTCCTGACCCATACTGCTGGGCTGTATACTCCTGACCTGTAATGCTGAGCTGTATACTCCTGATCTGTCATGCTCAGCTGTATACTCCTGACCTGTAATGCTGAGCTGTATACTCCTGACCTGTAATGCTGAGCTGTATACTCCTGGCCTGTGATGCTGAGCTGCATACTCCTGATCTGTAATGCTGAGCTGTATACTCCTGATCTGTATACTCCTGATCTGTGATGCTGAGCTGTATACTCCTGACCTGTAATGCTGAGCTGTATACACTTGACCTGTGATGCTGAGCTGCATACTCCTGACCTGTGATGCTGAGCTGTATACTCCTGACCCATACTGCTGAGCTGTATACTCCTGATCTGTCATGCTCAGCTGTATACTCCTGACCTGTGATGCTGAGTTGTATATGCCTGACCTGTAATGCAAAGCTGTATAGTCTTGATCTGTAATGCTGGGCTGTATACGCCAGATCTGTAATGCTGAGCTGTATACACCTGATCTGTCATGCTCAGCTGTATACTCCTGATCTGTAATGTTAGCTGTATACTCCTGATCTGTTATGCTGAGCTGTATACTCCTGATCTGTAATGCTGGCCTGTATACTTCTGACCTGTAATGCTGAGCTGTATACTCATGACCTGCGATGCTGAGCTGTATACTCCTGCATGCATTACTTTTTCTGCATTCCAGTGTGATTTCCACCCATTAAAATGAATGGGCTGTCAAAATGCACCACACGGAAAAAACGTGGGAGATGCACAGGAGTGTGTGCCGCATTACTGTTTAAGCCCGGAGTAAAGTGGGCCAAGTTTTCTTTAAAACTAAAATAATATAACCCTTCCTGGAATTATTCTTTAAACTGCCCAGGGATATACAGTACTGCAGCTGTCCCCATGGCTTGGATCCTGGGACAAAACCATTGCTTGACAGCTGTCTAGAAAATGGGACTGTCCCAGCAGATCTGGGACACTTGGCAACTATGGGGGTAGCTATCCTCATCTCTGAAATCTACTGTCTAACTGTTGAGATAGGTGGGAAGTGTCAGGGAGAGATGCTGCTGTTGTGTTGGTGATTCGGGGCATGCTACTGCACATATCTATTATTGTCAGGACATTAGGTTGCTATTGGAGATATTATCATAATGTGTATGAAGACGTGGAAAGTTGCTACAGTGACCATATGGACTGTGATATTGCTTTTATACTGTATTTATTTGTTGGTAATATGAACATAGTTACATAGTTAGGTTGAAAAAAGACAAGTCCGGGGGGGCAGGAGGCGGAGCCTAGCAGAGCAGACATGCATTGTTAGAGCTCCACACCGCTGAGGAGAGAAGAGAAGGACAAAGCAGAGCCTGCAGGCTCAAAAGGTATCCATTTGAACCTTTTTGCCCCAGGGAACAAACTGTGAAAGTTTGGGCAGGAAATATGGTACTGGGAGGAAACCGTGGCAGAAATAAAAATCACCTCACAAAGAGCTCACAGGCACTCACTGCAGCTGAAGCAGCTCCAGTCACCTCACAAGATACAGCATCAGGGCGCTCTCACAGACAGAAAATGTCACAGCAAGACTCTCCATTTGAGTCAGATACAGAACAAATCCTCTCACAAACTTCTCCACAAGCCTCCTCAGTATCCCCAGTAATATTATTACAATTTGAAAAGATGCTTCATAAGGCTTTAAAACAAACCTCAGACCAAATAACAAAAAGCCTAACCAAAGAAATAAGAGAGCTGGGAAACCGCACCGCAGCCTTAGAAATAAAAATGGATGAAATTGAAATTACAACCCAAGAAAATATAACAGAATTGGAACAATTAAAAAAAGAGAATTTAATACTTCAAACTAAGCTCGAAGATTATGAAAATAGAGCCAGACGTTCAAACTTGCGCATAAGGGGAATACCTGAAACTGTGACAGACCTGCAATCTACTATTACTGCTCTATTACAAGAACTAAAGCCAGATATCCCTATTGAACGTTTAGAACTGGACAGAGTACACAGAGCCCTCACAGCCAAAAAGAAAGATGGACCCCCACGTGATATAATCACAAAATTTCATTATTACAGAACGAAAGAACAAATACTAATTGCTGCAAGAGAAAAAAAGGAACTTAATTTTCAAGGACACAATTATCAAATTTTTGCTGACCTATCCCAACTTACTATTACTAAAAGACGATCCATGAAACCCCAACTAATGGAACTGCAACGCCACAACATTATGTATCAATGGGGCTTCCCCTTTTCAGTCAGATTTAACCACCAAGGTACAATTTACAGAAGCAGATCAGCAGATGAACTACAACAAACCCTTTTAACCGCTAAGCCACCGCCCACCGTCATATGACGGCTGGACGAGGCTTCTATTGTTCTGGGAGGACGTCATATGACGTCCTCGCCTTCCGAGCCACTAGGGGGCGCGCGCGCGCTGCCGGCGGCGCGCGCGCGCGCCCGCTGCGTCGCTCGGGACCCGGTGCGCGTGCCCGGCGGCCGCGATGTCCGCCGGGCACCCGCGATTGCCGGGTAACAGAGCAGGAGCGTGGATCTGTGCATGTAAACACAGATCCACGTCCTGTCAGAGAGGAGAGGAGACCGATGGCGTGTCCCTTGTACATAGGGACAGCGATCGGTCACCTCCCCCAGTCAGTCCCCTCCCCCCACAGTTAGAATCACCTCCTTAGGTAATACATTAACCCCTCGAGCGCCCCCTAGTGTTAACCCCTTCCCTGCCAGTCACATTTACACAGTAATCAATGCAATTTTATAGCATTGATCGCTGTATAAATGTGAATGGTCCCAAAAATGTGTCAAAAGTGTCCGATATGTCCGCCGCAATATCGCAGTCACAATAAAAATTGCAGATCGCCGCCATTACTAGTAAAAAATAAATAAATAATAAAAATGCTATAAATCTATCCCCTATTTTGTAGACGCTATAACTTTTGCGCAAACCAATCAATATACGCTTAGCGCAATTTTTTTTTACCAAAAATATGTAGAAGAATACGTATCGGCCTAAACTGAGGAAAAAATTTGTTAAAAAAAAAAAAAAAATTGGATATTTATTATAGCAAAAAGTAAAAAATATTGTGTTTTTTCAAAATTGTCCCTCTTCTTTTGTTTATAGTGCAATAAATAAATACCACAGAGGTGATCAAATACCACCAAAAGAAAGCTCTATTTGTGGGGAAAAAATGATAAAAATTTCATTAGGGTACAGTGTAACATGACCGCGCAATTGTCATTCAAAGTGCGACAGCGCTGAAAACTGAAAAATGGCTTGGGCAGGAAGGGGGTGAAAGTGCCCTGTATTGAGGTGGTTAAAATTAAATCTGACAGAACCCACAAGCAGCAACACTCCCACACGCAGAAGAATGGCATCATCTTCACCTTCAGGCAGCACCCAGAAAATTCCAGAACAAAATGGGAATCATCATTCTCACAAAAGAGGCCGTTATGCCACATCATCCATGGACCAAGAAGATTCAATGGACTGACATTAAAATTCCTGATATCTCTTCATTTATTATACTAAGAGATGGTTCTCTATAAAAAACCTGTATTTATAACTGAATGTAACTGCATTCTGATAGTCACACACTGTGTGGGATCATGTTACATTCCAGTTATATTTCTTATTACTTCTGATTCATATAGCCTTAGAATATATAAGTGAAATAAGGAAATTCTTGTTCAGTTATATATTATCAGGTAATAACAATAGATTTATTACTTTTTAGGACAAATATGTTCAATAATCCAGAAGTAATGGAAGCTTTTTCTTTCTTTTCTTTAAACAAATATATTATTACCTAACTAGTTCCTAGAATTATGTTTTTGTTTATTCTAATCTGAAGCAATACAACCTCAATTTTATGAGTTAACATATCTAAACAGTTACATATGAATAAAATATGTAATTGTTTACTCTGGAGGGGTTAAAGTCCCAAAATAATTCAAACTATCTTCATCAATACCAAAGTTATTAACAGTACCTTTCTAACGGAATTATTTAGCCTAGGGCAAGACTAACCATATACAACCACCCTGGAATAAATAATTTCAACAAAAACTATATTCTGCAATCCAATTAATGAAACATCATTTTGATGTCTTTTGACATAGCACTTCTCTCCTGTAAGCGGAAGATCCCTGTACCCCCATTAGCCCTCCTCATTCTCCCAACCATATTATGTGGGAGTGTGACGAAGGCACTTATTCCCCTGAGAGAGATATTTATTCTCTTTCACGGGTAAATTGTGATTACTTGCAAAAAATAATTTATACAATGTATCATCTAATCTCATATGTTTTTTGTTTACTCTTTACTCCAGAATTCACTGGTTTCTTTTCTATCTATTCATCTCTTCAGTCCACACAGGTTGATCTGCGCAGTCAGCTCTGCATAACAAAAAGTAAGTCAAAACTATTTGATCTATTGCCATGGCACCACTAAATATACTTTCCCTGAATGTTCAGGGAATAAATGTCCCTCAAAAAAGGACCAAAGCCTTCCGTACTTTCCATAACAAGAAGGCTCACATAGTATGCCTCCAAGAAACACACTTCACCAAAGATTCTACTCCAAAATATATTTCTCCTTTTTATCAACAAATTTACACGGCTTCTGCCTGTACCAAGCAAAGGGGAACTCTAATTGCATTTCACCGATCCACACCATTCACCTTATCATCAGAAATTAAAGACCCAGAAGGTAGATACCTGATACTCATGGGTTATATAATGGATACAGCAATCACGGTGATTTCCTACTACGCTCCTAACAAACAACCTACACCATTCCTCTCACATATATTACAAGTGATTAATACACACAAAATAGGAACAGTGATAATGTGTGGGGATTCGAACCAGGTCCTCCTCCCATTTCTAGATAAATCACCTTTTACACCATCCAAAATAACCTCTAGATTACCTTTTTCTCAACTTCTTTCCAAATACAATCTGGTAGATTCATGGAGAGAAAGTAACCCAATGAAAAAGAAATTCACTTATTTCTCGCACCCTCATCAAACCTTCACCAGAATAGATCATATTTTTCTAACAATAGGGATGATACCAGAAATTATTGCATCAGATATAATTCCGATTCCGTGGTCTGACCATAATGCAGTATACACTACTATAGCCTCAGCCATACCAAAAGCGCATGACCCAACGTGGTACTTACAGGACATAATGCTCAAACACCCACTACATCAGATGGCCATTGAACAAGCTTTAAAGGAATACATATCAATTAATAATACAACAGACATCTCCCCAATAACACTGTGGGAAGCTCATAAGCCTGTCTTGCGTGGTACAATACAAAGACAAATGGCACTATTTAAACGGGAACGCAAAAATCTAGCAAAAAACCTAGAACTCAATTTTAATGAAGCCTACATATCATTTCAAGATAATCCATCTCAGAGTACAAAATCTCATCTGGAAAAATCTAGATTGGAATACAATCTATTTCTCACTGAGTCAGTTGATAAATCCCTCAAACGCTCCAAACACAATTTCTACATGAATACAAACAAACCAGGTACATATTTGGCTCGGGCATTAAATTCAACTAACAAATCTTTCAAACCAATACGTTTGAAATTATCAAAAAATGTTTACACTTGTAATCCAGTTAAAATAGTCCATAAATTTCACTCACATCTCGCAACTTTATACAAGACAAACAATGAATTTAATCCTACAGAGGCTGAATCCTTCTTCTCAAAAATAACCTTACCTGAATTATCTCAGAATCAAAAAAGCAGTTTGGATGAGCCTATAACTATAGATGAAGTTGCTAACGCCATCAAAGACCTAAAGCTTAACAAAAGACCAGGCCCAGACGGCTACTCGGCTTTATACTATAAAACATTCTCAGAAATACTCTCTCCCATTCTCACTGAAACTTTTAACAATCTTCTAGATGGACATTCTTTTCGGCAAGAAACACTAATGGCAATTGTTTGTATGATCCCAAAACCCCTTTCTGATGATACTTCCTGTGTGAATTATCGGCCTATCTCTCTGTTAAACCTCGATATTAAATTATTAGCAAAAATAATAGCAAAACGCCTCAATAGCATTATAGGAAAATTAATACATAGAGATCAAGTAGGCTTCATGCCAAATAGACAGGCAGGCGATAATATACGCAGGGCAGTGTTATTGGCACATATTGCTAAAAAACGGAAAATCCCTTCATGTTTTCTATCTCTCGATATTAAGAGGGCATTTGACACAGTATCCTGGCAATATATGCAATATTCATTACAAAAATGGGGTTTTGGACCCCACTTTTTAACATGGATCAAAGCATTATATAATAAACCCAAAGCCTATATAAAATATGCTGGATACAAATCTGAAGCCTTTAATGTCGAAAGAGGTACCCGACAGGGTTGCCCATTATCTCCCTTATTATTTGCCCTTATACTCGAACCCATGGCCCAATACATCAGAACAAACCAAACTATAACTGGCATTGAAGTAGGAGGTATTACACACAAATTATGTATATTTGCAGACGATATATTACTTTTTCTATCATTACCACAGGTCTCTGGTCCTAACTTAATACCAGCTCTTGATGGATTTGCAGCCCTATCCGGCCTTATGATTAATCCTAAGAAATGCCTAGTGCTTAATATTTCACTCACAAACATGGAATTGATCCCGGCTAGGGCTGCACTCCCATTCACATGGGCAGAAAAATCAATCCCATATCTTGGAATTCATTTAACAGCATCTCATTCTGACTTATTCTCAACCAATTATCCTCCTGTATTAAGACAGATCACAAATCTAATAAAACAATGGTCGCAACTTCCTTTATCCTGGATAGGGAAGATTAATGCAATCAAAATGACTATTCTACCCAAATTGCTTTATCTATTCAGAGTCCTCCCTATTCCAATTCCTTCCTATTTTTTGAGAATAGTACAAAAAAGAGCAACTTCGTTTATATGGGGCTCTTCTAAACCACGTATACCTATACACACACTACATCTTCCCAAAAATAAAGGAGGCCTGGGATACCCTAATTTTACTAACTACTACAGAGCAGCACATTTGGCCAGTTTGTCCAAATACCATGCAAAACAGGAAATCCCATTATGGGTATTTATAGAGGCTTCAGAAAATGACCCTCTATTAATATCAAATTTATTATGGCTTGATCCTAAAGACCGCTTTAAAATTCATAATCCCATAACTAAACACTTCTTATCTCTCTGGGATAAACTAAAAACCAAATATCAGTTACAATCTCCACACAATCCTCTCCTTTCTTTTATCAGAAATCCGGCCTTTTATCCGGCATGGATCTACCCAAATTCTTTTAAAGCTTGGACAACATCAGGCATTCAGACACTAAATGACTTCATAGCATCTAAATCATTCCTTTCATTCCCATCGCTTAGAGAAAAATATGATCTACCAAACTCTGAGATATTTAGATATCTCCAAATCAAAAATTTCTATACACCATTCCTAAAGGGGGATACACCATTATCCCAATTATCCATTTTTGAATCAATCTGTACAAAAGATCCATTTGCTAAAGGTACAATTTCATCACTTTATAATCAATTATATGGAGTAGCAAATCTTAATAGACCCTCTTACGTTCAGAGGTGGGAGGAGGACCTGGGACGAACTTTAGAAGACACGGACTGGTCTAATATATGGCTCACATCTAAGTCATCCTCACCCAACATCTTAGCACTGGAGACAAATTATAAAGTCCTAACTCGCTGGTACCTTGTACCCGCTAGAGTGGCAAAATATTCACCTAATACCTCAGCTCTTTGTTTTCGAGGATGCCCAGAAATAGGCACATATTTACACATATGGTGGACGTGCCCAGTAATCCAAACCTTCTGGAAGAAAGTCTTCGTGATTGCATCTAAAATATTTAAAAAAATAATACAATCAGATCCATATTTAACTTTACTTAATCTAAAACCGGAATGGTTAACACTCTCTCAATTCAAACTTATGATCCAACTAATAACGGCTGCAAAACAAACAGTGGCCAAGGCATGGAAATCTCCTACATTGGTACTAGCAGAAACAATTCACAGAATGAATAATACAATGTCCCATGCTAAGATGGTAGCCATCGATCAAAACCAAATTCCAAAATTCGAAAAACTTTGGCATCCTTGGATAAAACAACAGTTCCTGTCAAACTTCAATGACTCTGTCCTGTTGCCATGGTAACAGATTAAATGACTTACAGAGACACCCATTCTAAGGCTTCAAAGAGAACTAAAAAGAATAATAAACTGACGAGCGGGACAACCTTGTGGACCATACCTCTACCTTTCAACCCTTTTTCTTCTTTCTCTTTCCTTTTCTCCACCTTACGATTAAAGCTCATTATCAGAATTTATTTGACCTATATACACTCTACTTGTAAACAATATGTATAGTAGGTATAAATCATTTAAATACCTACAAAAGTAACTAAGGAAATGATATATATCTTTAATTTAGGTTTACGTGAACCCAATGTTTAATATTTGAAATTTCATGATATTTACCTATATAAACCCTACTGTAAAACAATGAGCTTACTTTATAGATCCTTGTAAACTTACTTTATGTATCTTTATAACATTGTATACTCAATAAACTTCTTTTGACAAGGAAAAAAGACAAGTCCATCTAGTTCAACCATAAAAAAAAAAAAAAAAAATCATACAATCCCATATACACAATCCTATACCCACAGTTGATCAAGTGTATATTTATTTGGATTAATTTTTATAGCTATTATAAACAATATTAATAAACCCAAATATCCACATGATCATATTACCAACAAATAAATATAAAAGCACAGTCACAGGCATATGGACACTAGCAACATTTCACGTCTTCACACACATTATGACAATATGACATCTTTAACAGAAACCTAATGACAACAGTAATCATGGACATCTATCTGCAACCCTCATTACTGCACTACCATTTATAAACGAGAGAGAGAGAGAGAGAGAGAGAGAGAGAGAATGAATATGAATCCCATTAAAAGCAAAGATCACATGCAAGTGATCCATCCTGGAGGCAGGCAGTCTGTCTGTGTCCAGGGCCGATCACTCACATGTAATCGCTGCATGAGAGATTACATGTAAGTGCCTGCGATCAGCTGCGGGAGCTGGCAGCCTCCCATTGCTTTCAAAGGGGCTGCCTCTCGCAGCTAATTGTGGGAACCCCCGCTGGGGTTCTCGCATCTAATCGGGGTGCAGCAGGGGCGGATCCGGGGGGGGGGCAACGGGGCAATTGTGTGATGGACAAAATTAGTGATGGACAGGCCAGTCAGGGCCCAGGGACGAGTGTGCGGGGGACCAGTCAGCGGGAGTTGGCGGGTGAGTGAGCTCCTGAGCAATGGCGTAGCGTGGGGGGTGCTGTGGCCCTGGGCGCAACATTTAGGGGGGCGCAAGTATGTGTCACTAGCTGCCTCCTCCTAATTTTAACTTCCTGTGTCCCCCACCATGTTCAGTGTCCGGCACGCTGTGATTGGGCGTATGGGGGTCACGTGAGGCGTAGAGCTGGCCTGTCCGCGATTGCTCCTGAAGTCCCGCCTCCGCACATGACACCCCCATATGCCCAATCACAGTGCGCTGCGCTGGACACTGAACATTGCAGCTACAGCACGGGGGAGAGAAGCAAAAATGTGAGCCGCCGCTGTCTTCTCCTCCTCCGGACTGATGCAGGCCAGCCAGACACGAAGGTGAGTGAGACTCCCTCGTGAGAGTCGTGTTACTGGCCCGGGGGGGGGGGGGAGTCAGTTAGTGTAGTATGGTGGTCAGTTAGTGTAGTATGGTGGTCAGCGTAGTGGACAGTATAGTGTAGTGGTCAGTGTAGTTCTCAGTGTAGTGGACAGTATAGTGGTTAGTGTAGTGGACATTATAGTATAGTGGTCAGTGTAGTGGACAGTATAGTGTAGTGGTCAGTGTAGTTCTCAGTGTAGTGGACAGTATAGTATAGTGGTCAGTGTAGTGTAGTGGACAGTATAGTATAGTGGTCAGTGTAGTGGACAGTATAGTGTAGTGGCCAGTGTAGTTCTCAGTGTAGTGGACAGTATAGTATAGTGGTCAGTGTAGTGTAGTGGACAGTATATTATAGTGGTCAGTGTAGTGGTCAGTATAGTATAGTGATCAGTGTAGTGGACAGTGTAGAGGTCAGTGTAGTGGACAGTATAGTATAGAGGTCAGTGTAGTTCTCAGTGTAGTGGACAGTATAGTATAGTGGTCAGTGTAGTTCTCAAAATAGTATAGTGGTCAGTGTAGTGCACAGTATAGTATAGTGGTCAGTGTAGTGTAGTGGACAGTATATTATAGTGGTCAGTGTAGTGGTCAGTATAGTATAGTGATCAGTGTAGTGGACAGTGTAGTGTAGTGGACAGTGTAGAAGTCAGTGTAGTGGACAGTATAGTATAGAGGTCAGTGTAGTTCTCAGTGTAGTGGACAGTATAGTATAGAGGTCAGTGTAGTTCTCAGTGTAGTGGACAGTATAGTATAGTGGTCAGTGTAGTTCTCAAAATAGTATAGTGGTCAGTGTAGTGCACAGTATAGTATAGTGGTCAGTGTAGTGGACAGTATAGTGGTCAGTGTAGTGGACAGTATAGTATAGTGGTCAGTGTAGTGGACAGTGTAGAGATCAGTGTAGTTCTCAGTGTAGTGGACAGTATAGTGGTCAGTGTAGTTCTCAGTATAGTATAGTGGTCAGTGTAGTGGACAGTATAGTATAGTGGTCAGTGTAGTGGACAGTATAGTATAGTGGTCAGTGTAGTGGACAGTGTAGTGTAGTGGACAGTGTAGAGATCAGTTTTGTTCTCAGTGTAGTGGACAGTATAGTGGTCAGTGTTGTTCTCAGTGTAGTGGACACTGGACAGTATAGTATAGTGGTCAGTGTAGTTCTCAGTATAGTATAGTGGGCAGTGTAGTGGACAGTATAGTATAGTGGTCAGTGTAGTGGACAGTATAATATAGTGGTCAGTGTAGTGTAGTGGACAGTATAGTATAGTGGTCAGTGTAGTGGACAGTATAGTGTAGTGGTCAGTGTAGTTCTCAGTGTAGTGGACAGTATAATATAGTGGTCAGTGTAGTGTAGTGGGCAGTATAGTATAGTGGTCAGTGTAGTGGACAGTATAGTGTAGTGGTCAGTGTAGTGGACAGTGTAGAGGTCAGTGTAGTTCTCAGTGTAGTGGACAGCATAGTATAGTGGTCAGTGTAGTTCTCAGTGTAGTGGATAGTATAGTGGTCAGTGTAGTTCTCAAAATAGTATAGTGGTCAGTGTAGTGGACAGTATAGTATAGTGGTCAGTGTAGTGGACAGTATAGTATAGTGGTCAGTGTAGTGGACAGTATAGTATAGTGGTCAGTGTAGTGGACAGTATAGTGGTCAGTGTAGTGGACAGTATAGTATAGTGGTCAGTGTAGTGGACTGTATAGTATAGTGGTCAGTGTAGTGGACAGTATAGTATAGTGGTCAGTGTAGTGTGTAATGGTCAGTAAAGGAATCAGGTTGGTCAGTGTTGAAATCAAGTAGGTTAGTCTAGTGGTCAGTATAGGAATCAGGTAGGTCAGTACTATTGTATTTGAAGGGAATCGGGAGTGGTAAAAGTCCGCAGGTTAGGGGGCGCAATTTACTTGCCTTGCCCCGGGTGCTGACAACCCACGCTACACCACTGCTCCTGAGCAGGCAGGTCGGCAGATGAGTGAGGGGAGGTCGGCAGGTGAGTGTGCGGGCGGACCGGTTGGCAGGTGAGCAGGGGTGCTGGCCAGTCAGCGGGGTTGGCAGGTGAGTGAGTGCCTGAGCGGGCATTGCAGGTCGGCGGTTGAGTAAGGGGGGGGTAGTAGGTGAGTGTGCGGGCAGGCAGGGCAATCATCGAGTAAGTGGGCAGGCCGGTCGGCATGAGAGTGGAGGTGCTGGCCAGTCAGAGAGCCAGCGGGCGGGGAGCAGAGAGATAACATCATCTCTCACTGCCCGCCCTGCATCACTGCAGTTCCGCCCTCACTGTGCAGCCATGGGCAGCAGAGAGATTACATCATCTCTCTGCTGCCTGCCTTCCCTCTGGCAAGTGACAATCTGCATCTTAGCAGGCCAATGACAATCTGCAACATGTGGCAGGTGACATGGCAAATGACAATCCGCAACGTGTGGCAGGTGATGTGGCAAGTGACAATCAGCATCCGGTGGCAGGGACGTGGCAAGTGACACGCTCAGGGCTCCCATTGATTCTGCGTTATGGTGAGTTGAACCATTTCATTTTATATTACAATGTAATAGTAGAAATAATGCGCTTCAATCATCCTGACACCATAACAACCATAGTGCCGCAATGATGAAAGCGCTAACACCAGCCACTGCCCCGATAACTTTCCCACAAAAAAAACATATTTTCTGCCAGTGCCCTTCCTGAGACTAGGCTCAGGATCCGCCCCTGGGGTGCAGGTGCAAATGCACACTTAGTTCGTAATTCTGTGCCATTTCATCTATAATTTCAAGCAGGCAGAGCTCACTAAAACCCTCAATACGCATGGCACAATCTGTTCTTTCTGCTGCTAAACCTTACTTGTAGCATACTTGCATTCCAGCAAAGGCATGTAAGCAGGTGCCTATGGGGAGTATGTGCTAGTGTGTGCTTAGCTAGTGGTCTGCCCAGTCTGGGGAATGGATTAACTTCCAGGACCTCAGTTCCCGGGTCTTTTGGTCTTGGGCTAGCCTTCCACCCCATGTAATGCATAAATGGGGGGGAGGTCCAATTTGAGCATGAGTGGAGTTGGGAGAGAAAAGGCATGGGAGCAAGGGAACCCCAAATGCACCAAGTACATGGAGCATCATGTAATTTCCCGATATCAGGGTTCCAGTGCACACTACCAGTTGTTGGAGATCGTGAGTCATGGACTAACAGCTGTAAAGGTATGCCAGGACAGCCACCTCCGTTAGTTAGTTTATGGTCTGGACTTTGTCAAACTATTTCATGCCTGGCCTGAAATCATTCAAAGGGCTGCATGATGGTTTCTGGCGTATGAAAGAACAGGGTCAGTAAAGCACATGTGGGGTATGAAGCAAGGCCACTACAAACTGTTAACTCAACAAGACAAGTTGGAGAAGGAATGCAGTTGCTACGGGTAACCGGTAACTAGTGTAAGCTACAAAGCAGCCGGTCATGAAGCGTGGTACCTAGTGAAGGTGACGGGTACCCTGGTAGTGAGGGGGTCAGTGCTCTGGCTCCCTCTCTAGCGATCGGTTCCCCCAAGGCATCTGGGACCGAACCCATGGTACAGAGACCTCATGGACCTAGCTGCATGGTACGGGAGATAGAAGGCATTAAGTGAGACCTCGCATGAGATCTGTGCTAGTGCTCAGCGGAACCCTATTCTGTCACTGGTAGTAAGGTGACAGAGGTATGCTGGACTGGTGAAGTGGGTATAGGCTCAGTGCTGTCCCTCCTAAATGCAACATTAGCAAGGTGTGTAGTGTCATGGGACAGCAGGTTTTCAGAGTAAATCTGTATGTTCAACTACTGCACACAGTGTACTTCTCATCTCTAAGCAAGGGTACCACCATAATGTTTGCCTTTCACATAATTGCGACCCTGCCTGGTACTGGGCATTGGTGAGCGCACACATGCAAAAGGTACCACAACTAGGTGTAGTCGGCAGGATACACCCGTGGCCCCCCACGGGCAGTAAGACCAGTACAGAAAACTCAACCAATAAATCTAGGGATGCATTAAATGTTCACCAAAATAAGTGAGAAGTAAGAATGGAAAACCTGAAAAAGGAGATACAGTAGCACTTCCCCATATAAATAGCTACTTTATCATATTGTTTTTCCTAGAATTAGGTGCTGCAGAAAGCGTTGGACTTTGTTCTGTAACATGTTGATGTGGATTCAGTCCTCACTTACAGGCGATAGGTCCAGAGTAACACGTGCGAAATAATGACTGGCTGCCTTGAGGACCTCATATGTGCAAAGTTCCAAGAAAATCAATCACATTCACAGGAATGTACTGGGCAGCTGTGCAGCAGTTAGAAATGGAGAGCCTGTCACTCTGATTTAGCTCCTAGAGCAGCCATTCTCTACCTTTTCAACACAGAGGAACCTTTGAAATAACATTCTGGTCTCAGGGAACCCCTGCAAAAGTTTACTATATCCACAACTCATGATATATTAGTATGATGGGCAGTAGAAGGAATGCCTCTTACACTTGTGTTCATTGGGAAGAATTACCCCTCTTAGGCTGGGTTCACATATATGCGAATTGGATGCGTTTCTAAACGCATCCAATTTGCATACGATGTGAGTGTGACCGGCTTAGAATAGAGCCGGCTCACACATGTGTAGGGCGGCCGCGCTGCGGTTTTGAAAAGGGTCCTGTGCGTTTTTGGGTCTGGTTCAGGTGTGTAAAAATTTGCACCTGAATCGGTGAACAGAAACGCAGCAGATACCAGACTGCAAAACCGCAGCTGCATATATGTGAACCCAGCCTTACAGATAGCTAAAAAGATCAGTGGTGTCAGTAGCAACCTGTGGAGGAACATTAGGGTTAAGGGAACCCTGGCTGAGAAAACCTGACCTAGAGAGATTCAGGGAGATTCTGTACAGCATCATTGTGTGGGATTATATTCTGCAGGAAAGAAAACATCTTTTTTTTTCCTGGTCATGTCACCATGAACAGGCATTTCTGATGTAACCGCTCTGCCTGTTTGCACTTCAATAAGCTGACAGAAGACAAATGAAATAAGGGGGAGGAAGTCCTTGTGATTTTCCACTAGGCTGGCCTGTCTGTGCATGACTCTGCTGTCAGATCAGCAGGCTCAGGCAACCTGCAGCTGTGTACTGCTTGGGGACTGCAAGTGCCAGCATGCACAGCCAGGATCTGCTAATAAAAGGCTACTATGTCTTCCACATTTAGTGAAACAGAAGCCACAAGAAGGCAAAGTTAAACCCCAAAAACAAAAATGTAATTGCAGTTTATCAAGCCTTTGATGTGGTGGCTGAATTAGTTTTATTTTTTAGGCTTTATTTACCTGGTGATCCATAAAGTAACACACGTCCTGTCTTAAGCCTTGTTCACATGTGCAGCCAGCAGGCAGTAAGATCAGGCATTTGCACTGCAGTTTTACCATCCACCCACCTGAATACTGGCATGAAGCCCCTCACAGTTGTACACATGCCATGGCCGTAGCAATAATTACACAGCACGTTGCCATACATAGATCGAAGTTTCGCTGGTTCAGCAGGGACTGGCCGAATTTTGATCCATGTATAAGCATTCTGGTTGTGCACAGGTCGATCTATTGATCGACTTTTGCAGCCTGTCTGGGTCTCCCGTACAATCAGCGCTGCCAGCAACACTGATCATTGTATTGTAACAGCAGGGCAGGCTCCACACTGTCCAAATACAATAGCACAGCAGGAGATTTTCCCCCATCCACATTGACTGTGTGGATGGAGGAATTGAGGCATTTTCCTTCGTTCAACCTGCTGTATGAGTATAAAATTGAAGGGGGTGTCATTTATGTGTGTAGGTACATATTGATGCATACATGCAAAAAATACTGACCAGTAACGCAGATTTTTGTGTATTTTTATTTACTGATCTACACGTGGTACTAGTTTACTGACATTTATGTGCTGCATTCAAATTAGTAAAAAAGCTTAAATGCTTAAAATGGCATGTTTGGAGCCCATGTGGAATGGTAAACTTTAATATACTAAATGTTTTGTTTTGCTTCAAAATCATAAGCATAAATTACAATTCATGATTGTCACTGAAAATGACACTAAACAATATCCCTTTCACCCAAAAATAATTCATACGCATCCACTACTTAAAGCGTTACTAAACCCAGGACCCTGCGTTCACTATACAAGGGAAAACATTTTTGATCCCCTGCTGATTTTGTACGTTTGCCCACTGACAAAGAAATGATCAGTCTATAATTTTAATGGTAGGTTTATTTTAACAGTGAGAGACCGAATAGCAACAAAAATATCCAGAAAAACACATTTCAAAAAAGTTATAAATTGATTAAAATTTTAATTAGTGAAATACCAGTAAGTATTTGATATCCCTATCAATCAGCAAGATTTCTGGCTCCCAGATGTCTTCTATTCAGTTAAAATCAGCAGGAGATCAAATACTTTTGTCCCTCACTGTATCTGGTCTCCCGCAGTACACAGAACATGATAATGCAATTATTTTAGTAAATACAAACTGCTAAATACCTTTTCTCATCAGCAGTATAGAGCAGTCTTGTGACTTCTATCAGTGTTTGGCCAAGCACTGGTTACATAGTTACATAGTTAGTAAGGTTGAATAAAGACACCAGTCCATCCAGTTCAACCTGCCCACAATCCAAGGTCCCCAACTCACATTCATATACTAGGGCCAATTTTGGACAGAAGCCAATTAACCTACCAGCATGTCTTTGGAGTGTGGGAGGAAACTGGAGTACCCGGAGGAAACCCACGCAGGCACAAGGAGAACATGCAAACTCCCTGGTTAAAGCTTGTAGAAGGAGTTTTCATTCTCCTCTGACTGTCCTATGAGGCTGCATGGCCCCTGATCCTCTGTCTGGACAGTGCTGATTGGCCCTGTGCTGATCACATGCACCCTCCCAAAAAAAACAAAAAAACTCTTTTGGAATACACACCAAACTGAGCACGTGCAGAGTGCCTCCAAGGCTCTGTTCTATCAGCAGATGGATTGGGGACAGGTAAAGAAGGGGAGGATCAGAGAAGTCAGGATCAAACAGCCTTTTTACACAATGTGGAGGATTAACCCGTTAGGTTCCACAGTGAGTGTAACAAGCATGCTTTACTGTATATACAGACTGATTTTACTGTTGTGGGTTTAGTAACACTTTAACATACCTCCCAACTTTTTGAGATGGGAACGAGGGACACCTATTAGCAAAAGTATGTAGTCATAGGCCACCCCCTGCCACGCTCCCTTAAAGGAGAATTATACAAAAAAATATTTACAAAAACTTTTTTTTACAACCACTATTCCTTCATACTGGCTTTTGAAATTTACAAATACAGCAATTTAGAAATTAGATGAAATGTCGCGTACACACGGTCGGACTTTACGACAACAAAGGTCCAACGGTCTTTCCGTCGGACTTTCGACAGACTTTCTAACGACCGGACTTGCCTACACACGATCACACCAAAGCCCGACGGATTCGTACGTGATGACGTACGACTGGACTAAAATAAGGAAGTTGATAGCCAGTAGCCAATAGCTGCCCTAGCGTTGGTTTTTGTCCATCAGACTAACATACAGACGAGCGATTTTTTCCGTCGGAAAGATTTGAAGCATGTTCCAAATCTAAAGTCCGTCAGATTTTCGACTGCAAAGTCGAAAGTCCGCTGCAGGTCCGATGAAGCCCACACACGGTCAAATTGTCCGCCAGACTCGGTCCGTCGGACCAGTCCGGTCGAAAAGTCCGCTTGTGTGTACGCGGGAAAAGGGTTCGAACTGGGAAGCACCTTTTGAATGATAAAAAGTGCATTTTATACAAAACTATATAGATCAGACCAAAATGAGGGACAGATGATGAGGAAAGAGGGACAGAGGGACTTTGTTCCAAAGCAGGGACATACCCTCGAAATCAGGGACAGTTGGGAGCTATGCTTTAAACACTAGTGGACCGCCCACTGTACATTACCTGTGGCAGGGCGGCCGCTCTGTGCCAGATCACGTACCTAGTATGTGATCTGACATTTCCGGGTCTGGGGCGAGCGGTGCCGGTGACCTGCTCCCGCTGTGGTTCTACACAGGGGGATCCCAGTGTCAGTTAGATGTCCGATTTGTCCACCACAATATCCCAGTCCCACCATAAGTCGCTGATACTCAACATTACTAGTAAAAAAAAAAATTTTTAAAATCCCATAGTTTGTAGACACTATAACTTTTGCGCAAACCAATCAATATACGCTTATTGGGATTTTTTTTTACCAAAAATATGTAGCAGAATACATATTGGCCTAAATCGATGAAGAAATTTGTTGGTCTTTTTTTGTTTATAGCGCAAAAAATAAAAACCACAGAGGTGATCAAAGACCACCAAAAGAAAGCTCATTTGTGGGAAAAAAGGGACATACATTTTATTTGGGTACAGTGTCGCACGACCGCGCAATTGTCAGTTAAAGTAACGCAGTGCTGTATCGCAAAAAATGGTCTGGTCATGAAGGGGGGTAAATCTTCCAGAGCTCAAGTGGTTATTGGCCCTGTAATCTATCTTTCATGCATTTATTTCTTATGCTCCGTACACACGGTCGGATTTTCCGACAGAAAATGTTTGATAGGATCTTGTTGCCGTGTGTAGGCTCCATTGGACATTTTCCGTCACACAAAATTTGAGATCAGGTTCTCAAATTTTCCGATAACAAAATCCGTTGTCGTAAATTCCGATCGTGTGTACACAATTCCGACGCACAAAGTTCCACGCATGCTCGTAATGAAGCAGAATCAAGCAGAAGAGCCACACTGGCTATTGAACTTCATTTTTCTCGGCTCGTCGTACATGTTGTACGTCACCACGTTCTTGACGTTCAGAATTTCCAACAAGATTTGTGTGACCGCAAGACAAGGTTGAGCCAACATCCGTAGGAAAAAATCCATGGATTTTGTTGTCGGAATGTCCGATCCTACCTTCATGTAATGTCCTCTGTGAGCTCCTAACCTTTCCTTTTCCTTCTGACTTCTGTTTCTTTGGAATGAGCAGTGTAGGTTAGTTGCAGTCCATGTACACCACTCTATTCACATTAAATCCCAGTCCATGTTCCCTAGTTCATCTGAGGAAGGAGCAAGAAGGGGTGGCTTCCTATATACAGTGGGATCATGGAGAATATACAAAGCCACCCTCTAACAGAAAGTTGGGTCACAGGCACAAAAATAAAGCAATTTTGACATTTGAAAGAGGCTGAGAGCAATAGAAGGTACTTTTCTGGAACTTCAGTTTTTTTTTTTCAGTGAACATCTACCAATACTATATCTGCTGACTTTTAAAAATCAGGTACTTATCAGTGTCTGGAGTCCAGCGCCGTCCATCCACAGCCAGTTCATCTTTGCTGTAATCTTGGATACAGTTGATTGTGGTTTCCTGAGGAACCACTGGCTGATTTTTTAATGGTCTTCCAGGCTCACCTGTAGGACAAGGGGACAAGGGACATCATCCTCCCTAGGTGAGGATTGTGGAAGTGGGAGCGGGTGCTGCTAAATATTGGTATTCGCCCCTCTCCACTTTAACAAATACATACTTGGTCCACCACCCCGGAGTATTGGCCATGTGTTTTATTCTTTCAGAGGGGCAGATCTTTGCCCTTGGGGTTCCCTCCTGGTTACTGGTTGGTTACATCTAGCTCCCTATTTGGGTTTCTTGGCATCTTATAAGGTCCCCGCAAAGGCCGGTGGGTGCTCTTCGCTTGCCCCTTAGATTAGAAGTCGTTTCCATATAGTGCTGTACAAGTTATTGAACATTTTTAAAGACACAGATGGTCCAAATGAAATGGGAAGTCCAGCGAAAAGCGTAGACCACTTACACCATTGTAACTACTCTATATCACCCGTAATTGATTGGTTTTAACTGGATTACTGTATATCCCTAAGGTTGATTTTATATTTGATTTTCTGTAATACAAATGGTTAGATTTTAATTGTATTTCAGAACTGTTTCTTTATACATCCCCCCCCCCCCCCCATCCCCATGCCATATATAACGTCCCATTGTTTTGTTTTACTTTTCTTCTTAACTGTCCAAAAAGTGAAGGGTTAAGCACAAGTGAATGGATGCAATAGCAGAGATCAGCTTATTCTGTTTTTTCTCAGCCAACTCCCTACTGTAAAGTGAAAGCGATCCAGAGGCTGTATAGCCATCGATCACCATTACACTGCAGGTGGTGCGATCTCTGCTCGGTTAGAGGACAAGGGGGACATTGGGGCCTCTCCATAAAGAGTACCTGTCACCTGCCCAGTGCTATCACATGAAGGTTTGTTAACCCCTTGTGATACCAATACATAGTAACATATTTACATACACACATAGGTTGAAAAAAGACACAAGTCCATCTAGTTTAACCAAAAAAATAAAAAATAAAAATACAATCCCATATACACAATCCTTCACCCACAGTTGATCCAGAGGAAGGCGAAAACCCCAGCAAAGCATGATCCAATTTGCTACAGCAGAGGAAAAAATTCCTTCCTGATCCCCTGAGAGGCAATCTGATTTTCCCTGGACCAACTTTACCTATATATGTTAGTACCCAGTTATATTATGTACATTTAGGAAATAATCCAGGCCTTTTTTAAAGCAATTTACTGAGCTGGACAGAACCACCTCTGGAGGGAGTCTGTTCCACATTTCACAGCTCTTACTGTGAAGAAACCTTTCCATATTTGGAGATGAAATCTCTTTTCCTCTAGACGTAAAGAGTGCCCCCGTGTCCTCTTTGTTGACCGTAAAGTGAATAACTCAACAACAAGTTCGCTATATGGACCACTGATGTATTTGTACGTGTTGATTATATCCCCCCTTAATCTTCTCTTCTTAAGAGAGAATACATTCAGTTCCTCTAATCTTTCCTCATAGCTGAGCTCCTCCATGCCGCTTATCAGTTTGATTGCCCTTTTCTGTACTTTCTCCAGTTCCCCGATAAAGTAAAAAAAAAACCAATGAAATACATAAAAAAGTAAAAAAAAAATAATTATGAATAAAAAAACAACAAAAAATGTATCAATGTAATGTCCATTGCCCACAAATGCAAATGCGTGCCCAGGGTGCGCACGTGAATGTAAACCGTGATCGCACCACACATGTGAGGCATCGCTGCAGTGAGAACAATATTTCTACCACCAGCTTTGCCAGGTAACTCTAAACTGATGAGCTGTAAAGGCTTTTCAATTGTTGCCTATGGAGCTTTTTGGGTACTGTTATGTCCTGCGATATCATTTTATGTTGGCATGTTTGGTGTCTATCTACTCAATGCAACCCCATATTTTATTTGCTAAAAAAATTGTTATTATATGGTGTTTGCACACCATAAAATTCATTTTAATAGATTTTTTTTCCTAAAAATATGCCTTTGTGCGCAAATATCATGTGATATAGAAAGTTGTAATTCCTATTTTTTATTCTACAGGACATCTGCTTTCATAAACCATACCATGCTCTGGGGATTTTAGTAATTTAATAGACACAAGTGCAGATTTTTTACATGTGTGCAAACAATGAAAACATTGCTCTGCTGAAGTGGTTAACCAGAGTTTTATGTCCCTTTAATAAATATGAAATCAGCAGAGAGATGATGACACCTAGTAATGTAGCAGAGTGCTCACGTGTCTATTGGACTCCAGCATTACCCTGACACCGGGGCCCCTCACTCTGTACATTGCTACTTCTACATCCAGTACACGCCCCCTCCCCGCTAAACTGAATGACCCCTCTAGCGAATCTCTTTGCATAACTCCGCCCAGCCATTGTCTCATTGGCTTCTTACCGCCTTCTGAGCCTCTATCCGCCAATCATTAATTTGAGAGGCGGAGCCCGCTAATCAGCGTGTCCGATGCCCATGACGTCTAGGTATGCCGGTTGTGTGTGCAGAGAGGTGGTCCACGTTCTCCGTATATATAGATGAGATCGGAGTGTATATTCTCCTCCGGTATATGTTCGAATGAGGCCTCGGGGCAGGAGATATAATAGATACAGCAGGAGCTTCAGTCGTACCAGGGTGGCTATTCACACTGTCATAGGATAGACACAGGGACCATCGTTTAGTGCTCTTCTCCTTCTAGCTAATTATTTTATATAGTGTAATAGATATACATAGATAGATATAGAGAGAGAGAGAGTTTATTATATAGTGTAATATATATACATAGATATATATATATATATATATAGAGAGAGAGAGTTTATTATATAGTGTAATATATATATAAATAGAGATATATATATATATATAGAGAGAGAGAGTTTATTATATAGTGTAAGAGATATACATAAATAGATATATAGAGAGAGAGATAGTTTATTATATAGTGTAATATATATAGTGATAGAGTTTATTATAGTGTGTACATTAACTGTGGATTGACTTAAAGGATTCCCACGTTTGACATCATAAACTACAGCAGCAACCATGGCGAATGGTGAGTGATCGGTGTATGGAGGGGGGTTGATGGACAGGTGACAGTTATACCATGGGATTAGGGATGTCACCTGTGATGGGACTTATGATGTCACCAGTGATGGGACTTATGATGTCACCAGTGATGGGATTTGTGATGTCACCTGTGATGGGAGTTATGATTTCACCTGTTATGGGACTGATGATGTGATTGGACTGGTGATGTCACATGTGAAGGGATTAATGATGTCACCTATGATGGGACAGGTGATGCCATCTGTGATAGGGCTGATGATGTTGCCTGTGATTGGACTGGTGATGTCACCTATGATGGGACAGGTGATGCCATCTGTGATAGGGCTGATGATGTTGCCTGTGATTGGACTGGTGATGTCACCTGTAAAGGGGCAGATGATGTCACGTATGATGGGCTCTAAGTGTTGTACTGTTTGTTCTGTAGAGAAGTTGGCCTTTCTCCTGATTTCCTCTCCTGAAGATCTCCTAATATACGGGCTTCCTTGCTGGTCAGGAGTATATCTGCTCTACTTATCAGTCATTGGTCAGAGGCTCTTCCTGTGTCTTTTACGCTGTGTATGATCCTGAGATATAGCTTTTATACATATGTTATATTACAGTATTAAACTTTCCATACACTGTACAATCTGATTATACAATCCATGTATATTTATCTGTAGGTTTACTAAAACTATGGATTATGAAGGCAGACACATTCAGTTTGTATCTAGGCAGGTTCCTTACACTGTGTACAAATAAAATGTCTGTTATAAATGTTTCCTATGAGAAGTGATTAATTGGAAAATAAACCAATCATTTATCGAAGTATGTATGGCCACCTTAAAAAGGAGATTGTACAACCAGATTGTATAGTGTATAACTAGCTTAATGTGATTGTAAAGCTTCATCTTCTTTTTTTTTTAAATAACAAACATATCATACTTACCTCCACTGTGCAGCTCGTTTTGCACAGAGTGGCCCCGAACCTCGACTTCTGGGGTCCCCCGGCGTCTCTCGCAGCTCCTCCTCTTATCAGATAACCCCCTAGGAGAAGCGCCCTCCTGGGGGGGTTACCTTGCGGGTGCGTTCCCGAGTCCAGGATTTGCGTCCATAGACATGAATGCTGGACTTGGCCCCGATGCCCCCATCATTGGATTTGATTGACAGCAGCGGGAGCCAACCAATGACTGCGTTGCTATCAATCTATCCAATCAAGAGCCGGGACCCCGTGCAGAGAGGGACATCGCATCTCCGCCGAGTGAATGAAGGGGCTCAGGCAAGTAAAACAGGGGGGGGGGCCGGGGAGCTAATTACTGCCAGAAGTTTTTTCACCTTTTTGCATAGGATGCATTAAGGTGAAAAAGCACGAGGGTTTACAACCCCTTTAAGGCTCGTTTCACACTAAGGCTCGGTTCACACTACACTCAGCCCCGGTTCACACTACGGGCGGCACGACTTGCAGGTTGCCTCACCGAGGCGACCTGCACACGACATCCACGGCGACTTGCAAAACGACTTCTGTATAGAAGTCTATGCAAGTCGCCTCAAGTCGCCCCAAAAGAAGTACAGGAACCTTTTTCTAAGTCTATTAGAACGGTTCCATTGTACAGAACGGGAGGCGACTTGTCAGGCGACTAGGTCGCCTGACAAGTCGCCCCTGTGTGAACCGGCACTAAGCCAACTAAGCCAAGTTTGAGCAACTTTGTAGTCTGACTTTAATAAGGCTTTTCTACTCTGTGGCATTGAAGCCGTGTCAAAGTCAGATGAAAGTAGTGGAGGAACCTTTTCTGAAGTTGCAGCGACTTCGCTGGTGTCCATTGGAACGGTTCCCATAGAGATACATGCATGTCACATGTCCTGCGACTTTGGGTCTCACAAGTTGGATCCTAAATTGTAGGAATGTGAACAAAAGATTTGACCTGAAATGGACGACTTATTTTCTGACAATAGAACATTTGCAGGATTTCTCGGTGTCAGGTGTGATCACATTCCTTTAGATCAGTAAACTTGGCACTTGTTGGGTTGGTTTGGAAATCGAATCCGTTACACAATTTATTGGGAAGTGTTTTCTGTTTCTGTCTCTGGGTTTTCTCCTCTGTCCCTGACTAATGGATGTACTGATCCGTGAAAAGAGCCACGCCTCCTGTCAGCCTGTCATTGCTTTGTACAGACTTTCCGGTCACTGCTTTTCTCATACACCGTAGATCCCAGCCACAAGATTCACCTGTGTGAATGTAGCCTCAAGCTGGCCATACAATCTGACTTCATATTTATCCTTTATTATGGCCAGACACAAAACTATGTTATATACAATTGTATTTTTGATAGATTAACTGTCCAATCTGAAATATATGGAAAATCTAAAAGATTGCTCGATGCGATCATATCAAATTATTTGCTTTCCTGTAGTCAGATTTTCCATCCAGACCGATCAAATCAATTTTAGTTAAATTTGTTGGTTTTACTTGAAATCAATTGATGACACAGTATGTGGCATTTCAGTGCTTAAAGCGGAGTTCCACCCAAAAGTGGAACTTCCGCTCATTTGTCTCCTCCCCCTCTCTGGTGTCACATTTGGCACCTTTCGGGGGGGGGGAGCGGATATCTGTCCCCACTGGCCGCGGCGAAATGCGTCAGCAGCTCGGCTCCCTCCTTCCCCTGCCACCGGGCCAGTAGGAGAGCGCAGCAATGCTTCGCGCATGCGCAGTAGGGTTCCCGGTAATGCTACACTGCTGGGTCCCCTTACCCGCAATGGCGGCGGCAGCACCCGACGAAAACATCAGCTGCGGTGCAGACATCGCTGGACTCCAGGACAGGTAAGTGCCCTATTATTAAAAGTCAGCAGCTACAGTATGTGTAGCTGCTGGCTTTTAATGTTTGCAGTGGTGGACAGACCTCCTCTTTAAAGCGGAGTTCCAGCCTATAAAAAAAAATTTAAATTTTAAGTCAGCAGCTACAAATACTGTAGCTGCTAACTTTTAATATAATGTCAAGGTTGAATTCTAGGGCATATACCATTTTTTAGCCTACTTGTGTAACCATAGGTAATACGTAATAGGTGTTAACAGATAGTAGACGGTCATTGTCCTTGTTCCGTCCTACCAAAACTGTGAATCGCCAATTCAGCTTTCTAACCTCATGTATGTGTCCCTCTAAAACAAAAGACATTCTTGAACTTGAGTTACTAGATAACTTTTTATTTCTCAGATTCCTTAAGAAATAGTATGTTAGGGTCTGCTTTTGAAGACCACTATATTTCCAGGTTGTCCACCTGTGTTTCAGATCCTTGATCTACATTAAATATGCGGTGTTGGGTTGGACAGTTCACTAAACCTTTACAATTCTCTTCTTAGAGGTGAGACAAACGATGACTGAGTTTTGGGAGGAGCACTCACGCGATGCAACAGTGGAAGAGATGATGCTGGATTCAAGTGCTACAATCCTATCCAAGGAGGAGAAGCCGGAGATCATATCATTGTTTCCTTCATTAAAAGGATTAAATGTGTTGGAACTTGGAGCTGGCATTGGGTAAGGATTCCTTGAAAGAGTTCAGTAAACCGGATTAAATGTTCTTAGCAGACAAATCCCAAATCTTTTTTTTTTTTTTTTACAAGTTTTGTTCACTTTTAGATGTTTGACAAAAACATGTTCCTTCTCCGCACAACAGACTCAATTCTGCTCCTCATGATGTCCTGCTGGTCTGTCACAAATTTGAAAGTTTTCTATGTTTAGAGATCAACATGAACAATATCCACTTAAAGGCCAAGCCTTTTCTGGCACTTTTTATTTACAAGTAAAAATTTGTACTTTTTGCTTGAAAATGACTTAGAATAACCAAACATTATATATATTTTTTTTAGCAGAGACCCTAGAGAATAAAATAATGATCAATGCAATTTTTTATGTGACACGGCATTAGCGCAGCGTTTTTTTAAACACATTGTTTTGGAGAAAATACAGTTTAATGAATTGTAAAGCAAAAAAATACAATCTATAACCCAATTTTTTGGTAACATATAAAAGGTGATGTTACTACAAGTAAATAGATACATAAAATGTCACGCTTTAAAATTGTGGAATGGCAACATGGATACTTAAAAATCTCCATAGGCGACACTTTTTTTACAGGTTACCTGCTTAGATTTACAGAGGAGGTCTAGCACTAGAATTATTGCTCTCGCTCTAGTATTTGCATCGATACCTCACATGTGTGGTGCAAACACCATTTACATATACGTGTGCCAAGTACATATGCCACGGAGAGATGGGGCGCTTTTTTCTTTTTACACTGGCCCTTTCATTTTTTTGGATAATTTTTACTTCTATTATGAGGAATGTAAACATCCCTTGTAAAAGAAATAAGGGATGACAGGTCCTCTTTATGGAGAGATCCCCAGACCCCAAATCTCTCCTCTACCTTTAAAAGCAAAAAAAAAAAAATGTGATCTTTTGCTTTAAAAAAAAAAAAATGTTTACTTACGCCATAGACCAGAAGTGACGTCATGACGTCGCTCCGGTCCTCCAAATTTATAGAGGTGATCAGAGACAATCTGGCCTCTGTTCACCTCTATGGCCAGCTGTGTGAACCATTTGATCGTTTCCTGGGCTCCCCGGTAAAAGTGGTAAGCCCAAGAAACACCGCCAAGTGGTGAGAGGAGGGAAGTGGACACTTCCTGCTTGGACCGCTTTCTTAAGAAAGAAAATCAACGGCTGAAAAAAAAGAAACGGGGTTATGGCTTCAGCCATGACGCCGGTAAACCACTTGCAAGCCACAACGTATATATACCTATGCGGTCGGCAAGTGGATATATGTTTTTATTTCTTTTTTTCTAGATTTAAGTCTTATTTATATGAAGGTTTAGTGGTATACTAAACCTGAGATGAAAAGTTTTTGTCTCTTGCCTGAAAAATGTGGTATATCTTAGCTGACATTAGGGTTCATTAACCACTCTGGTTAATTTAAACTGCTGTCCTGGTCTAAATCATATACCTGGAGCTTTGCAGAGCTATTCGCCCTGTGAGGTTGCATGTACATTTGTTCTGTTCAAATGGCGGCAAAGAAAGCTGTTCTCTGGTTATTTTGTCACATGTATTTTCCTTATTCCTATAAATGACTACATTTGAACTGGAGAGAAAGTGGCCCAACAGCATTTGTATTTGCTTTGTTTGCACAGATCAAATGTACATGCAGTTTCATAGGACAAATACACCCCATAGTCTGTATCTGGTCACAGAATACTTGGTACCTCGGTACAGACCTGTGACTTGAAGTATAGTCTGTACGAGCCTGTACTTATCGGTCTTTGCAGTTGCAATGCTTTGGAGGCTCAAATGCAAAAAAAAAAAAAAAAATGCACTTTTTTTTTTTTTTTAACTCAGTGTAGGTGCATTTATAATTATTATTATTATTTTTTTTTTTGGAAAAGGTGGAATAGCAGTATTAAGCTCAAAAGCAAACATTTATTATACTGCAGCTTACCAATTCTTAGAAAATGAATGCAACCACTATATCTTTCTTAGGTTTTCTTTCTTCTAGTTTCATCTGGTGATCCAGCCAGTTAGTCTGGTTTTTAAAAGAAAAAGCTGTTCTGCAGATATGTCAGTTTTCAGAGATGTGTTTATAATGATCAGCATTTATTTATTTAGCATATTTGTGCCAAAGGAAAAAAAACAGTTTGTTGTAACTGATTTATAAAGTATTAGCTGAAGTTTGGCTTCAATTTTTTAGTGCATTTAAATCTACGAGTACATCTAATACTCCCCTACCCCCAGACTTGACAATGCTGCTGTCCAAATGTGCCCTCTGTGCTCCTTCATCCAGAGTGGGGGCACTCTAATACAAGAGGTGTGTTACTGGCAAGATCACCTGATGAAAACAGAAAAAAGTCTAAAAAGGAAAACGAATGCAGCCAAGACATCTGATGATTGGTAAGCCCTCGTTCACATTGGAGTGATTTGTCATGCGATTTGACAGGTCACTGCATGACAAGTCACAGCCTATTGCCGTCAATGGCATGTTCCAATGGATGTGATGCCAACTTGCAAAAGTAATTCCTGCACTACTTTTGACGACTTTGGGTGCGATTTCAATAGACATCTAGTCATGAAGCCACACAGATGTCTTTCAAGACGCACCCAAGGTTGTACTGAAATACAGCTTTGAAATTGTGCGATTTCAGATGAAGTTGCACAATTTGAAAGCCGTGTTCAATGTGAACGAGAGCTCAGCTGCAAAATATCACATTGTTGGTTTTGGGTTTAATACCACTTTAAGTCTTGCAGAATATGCAGATTACATTTGAGCTACAAGATCTGCAGCCTGGAATGAGTTAATGGGCAATTTTTATAAATGCCATCTCGAGTGTAGCAGCAAAAACGAATGAAAACAATCAAATTAATCCAAAAATCAGTGGAATACAATGAGGGAACAAAGTATTTGATCCCCTGCTGATTTTGTATATTTGCCCACTGACCAAGAAATGATCAGTCTATAATTTGAATGGTAGGTTTATTTTAACAGTGAGAGACAGAACAACAACAAACATATCCAGAAAAACGCATTTCAAATAAGTTATAAATTGATTTGCATTTTAATGAGTGAAATAAGTATTTGACCCCTTCGCAAAACATGACTTAGTACTTGGTGGCAAAACCCTTGTTGGCAATCACAGAGGTCAGATGTTTCTTGTAATTGGCCACCAAGTTTGCGCAAATCCCAAGAGGGATTTTGTCCAACTCCTCTTTGCAGATCCTCTCCAAATCTTTAAGGTTCCTTCCACATATTTCTATGGGTTTAAGGTCTGGACTTTAGCTAGGCCACTCCAGGATCTTAATGTGCTTCTTCTTGAGCCACTCCTTTATTGCTGCTGGCCGTGTGTTTTGGGTCATTTTCATGCTGGAATACCCATCCACAACTCATTTTCAATGCCCTGGCTGAGGGAAGAAGGTTCTCACCAAAGATTTGACGGTACATGGCCCCATCTATCGTCCATTTGATGCAGTGAAGTTGTCCTGTCCCCTTAGCAGAAAAACACCCCCAAAGCATAATGTTTCCACCTCCATGTTTGACGATGGGGATGGTGTTTTTGGGGTAATAGGCAGCATTCCTCCTCCTCCAAACACAGCGAGCTGAGTTGATGCCAAGGAGCTCAATTTTGGTCTCATCTGACCACAACACTTTCACCCAGTTCTCTGAATCATTCAGATGTTCATTAGCATACTTCATACGGGCCTGTACATAATCGCAGCAATTGTTATCACCCTCTCACCAAGCTGCTTGGCGATGGTCCTTACAGCCCATTCCAGCCTTGTGTAGGTCTATAATCTTGTCCTTGACATACTTGGACAGTTCTTTGGTCTTGGCCATGGTGGAGAGATTGGAATCTGATTGATTGCTTCTGTGGACAAGTGTCTTTTATACAGGTAACAAGCTGAGATAGAGAGTGCTCCTAATCTCAGCTCGTTACCTGTATAAAAGGCACCTGGGAGCCAGAAATCTTGCTGATTGATAGGGGATCATATACTTATTTCATTCATTAAAATACAAATCAATTTATAACTTTTTTGAAATGTGTTTTTCTGGATATTTTTGTTGCTATTCTGCCTCTCACTGTTAAAATAAATTTACCATTAAAATTATAGACTGATCATTTCTTTGTCAGTGGGCAAATGTACAAAATCAGCAGGGAATCAACATTTTCCCTCACCGTAATAGCAATTTTTTTCTGATCACAGTTGTTGTTTCTGACTCTCCAGAGGAACTCCGCTAATTTGACAATGTTTGTTGCAGACGTTTTACCGGCCATATAGCAAAGCTGGCTAACCAAGTCACTGCTGTGGATTTTATGCAGAACTTTCTTGATAAAAACCGAGAGGACAACGGTTACCGTGGAAACATCACCTTCCTGCAGGCTGATGTCACACATTTAGAATTGCCTGATAACAGGTACGCCGGGGCCCTGGGATGCCCGTTGACTGGGATATCAGTACTGTGAAACATTTTTTAATAGTTGAATTAAGACATCAAATGCATTTTATCTATAAGGTGTTTAATTACAGAGTACCATAGTGAAATGTGGTCTTTATCATTTTAGTTATGATTTTGTCTTCTCTAATTGGCTCTTCATGTATCTGAATGATACTGAGCTAATGGCACTGGTACAGAAGATGTTGGGATGGCTGAAGCCTGGTGGTTATCTCTTCTTTAGGGAGTCCTGTTTCTATCAGTCAGGTCAGTATTACAGATATATATGTTTTCAGTTATTACATACGTCTGTATATACAGTAAAGCATGCTTGTTGTACTCACTGTGGATCCTAAGGGGTAAATTCTCTGCATTGTGTAAAAAGGCCATTTGATCCTGTATGCACAGATCCTCCCCTTCTTGCACTCCAAAACTTGTCCGGATAAGACAGAGTTACTGGAGTCAGACTGCACATGCTCAGTTTGGTGTGTATTGCTAGAGAGTTTTTTTTTTCTTGGGAGGGTGCATGTGATCAGCACAGGGCCAGTTAGGGTCGGTTCACACTGGGGCAACACGACTTCAGCGCGACTTTGTACCGCGACTTCAACGCGGCTTCAGCGCGACTTCAGCGCGACTTCAGCAAATTACAAGGCGACTTGAAGTCGCCTCCATGACAGGCGACTTCGCCTGTGGCCAATCAGCTCTCTGGGAGGGAGGGGGGGAGGGAGGGGTTTTCCCTGCAAAGTCGCTTGACTTTACAGAGAGATCCGACTTGGAGGCGACTTCCATTGATTTCTATGGTACAGGTCGCCTACCAAGTCGGATCAAAGTAGTACAGGGAGTACGCTCTGAAGTCGGAGCGACTTCAGTAGCGTCTATTAAGACGCTAGCGTTCACTCCCATTGAAACTATTTCTGGGGCGACTTGGGGCGACTTGAGGGCGTACAAGTCGGATCCCAAGTCGCCCCAGTGTGAACCGAGCCTTACCATTGTCCAGCCAAAGGGGGTCAGGGGTCCTGCAGCCTCACAAGACAGTCAGAGTAGAATGAAAATTACTCCTACAAGCTTTAACCAGACACTGATAGAAGTCACACGACTGCTACAGTGCCTAGAAAAAGTTTTCACACATTCAACATTCATTTTGTCATGTTACAACTAAATGTAAAAGTATTTTATTGGAATTTTATGTGATAGACCAACACAAAGTGGCACATAATTGTGAAGTGGAAGGAAAATGATAAATGGTTTTCAACATTTTTTACAAATAAATATGTGAAAAGTATGGCGTGCATTTTTAGCCATCCAAAGTCAATACTTTGTAGAACCACCTTTTGCTGCCATTACAGCTACAAGTATTTTTGGGGATGTCTCTACCAGCTTTGCACATCTAGAGAGTGAAATTTTTGCCCGTTCTTCTTTCCAAAATAGCTTAAGCTCTGTCAGATTGGATGGAGAGTGTCGTTGAACAGCAATTTTCAAGTCTTGCCATAGATTCTCAATTGGATTTAGGTCTGGACTTTGACTGGGCCATTCTAACACATGAATATGCTTTGATCTATCTAAACCATTCAGTTGTAGCTCTGGCTGTATGTTTAGGGCCATTGTCCTGCTGGAAGGTGAACCTCCGCCCCAGTCCCAAGTCTTTTGCAGACTCTAACAGGTTTTCTTCTAAGATTGCCCTGTGTTTGGCTCCATCCATCTTCCCATCAACTCTGATCAGCTTCCCTGTCCCTGCTCAAGAAAATCATTCCAACAACATATTACTGCCACCACCATGTTTCACGGTGGGTATACTTACTGTGTTTAGAGTGATGTGCAGTGTTAGTTTTCAGCCACACATGGGGGTTATTTACTAAAGGAAAGTCCACTTTGCACTGCAAGTGCACTTGAAAGTGCCCTAAAGTGCACTTGGAAGTAAAGTCACTGTAGATCCGAGGGGGACAGGCAAGGAAAATAAAAAACAGCATTTTATCTTGCACATGATTGGATGATAAAATCAGCAGATCTTCCACTCATTTCAGATCTACCCCTTAGATTTAGAGCAACTGCACTTCCAAGTGCACTTTCAAGTGCACTTGCAGTGCAAAGTGGATTTGCCTTTCTTAAATAACCCCCATAGTGTTTTGCTTTTAGGCCAAAAAGTTAAATTTTGGTCTCCCCTGACTAGAGCACCTTCTTCCACATGTTTGCTGTGTCCCCCACTTGGCTTCTCGCAAACTTCAAACAGGACTTTTTTATGGCTTTCTTTCAACAATGGCTTTCTTCTTGCCACTCTTCCAAAAAAAGCCAGATTTGTGGAGTGCACGACTAATAGTTGTCCTGTGGACAGATTCTCCCACCTGAGCTGTGGATCTCTGAAGCTCCCCCAGAGTTACTATGGGCCTCTTGGCTGCTTCTCTGATTATTGCCCTCCTTGCCCGGCCTGTCAGTTTAGGTGGAAGGCCATGTCTTGGTAGGTTTGATGGATTGAACAGTGCTCCGTGAGATGTTCAATGCTTGGGATATTTTTAATAACCTAACCCTGCTTTAAACATCTCCACAACTTTATCCCTGACCTGTCTGGTGTGTTCCTTGGTTTTCATGATGCTGTTTGCTCACTAATGTTCTCTAACAAACCTCTGAGGGCTTCACAGAACAGCTGTATTTATACTGAGATTAAATTACACACAGGTGGACTCTATTTACTAATTAGATGACTTCTGAAGGCAATTGGTTCCATTAGAGTTTAATTAGGGGTATCAGAGTAAAGGGGGCTGAATACAAATGCACGCCACACTTTTCACATATTTATTTGTAAAAAAATTTGAAAACCATTTATAATTTTCCTTCCACTTCGTTTTGGTCTATCACATAAAATCCCAAGAAAATACATTTACGTTTTTGGCTGTAACAAAATGTGGAAAATTTGAAGGGGGTATGAATACTTTTTCAAGGCACTGTATATACTGCCAATGAGAAAATGTATTTGTCAGTTTATATTTACTAAAATAATTGTATTTCAATGTTCTGAGTACTGTGGTAGACCAGATATAGTGAATGCAGGATCGTGGGTTTAGTAACACTTTAAAGCTGAAAATTCTGAGGATTAAGTAAAGGATAAGTTCACCTTTTGGAACATGTACTGTAACATGTTCCAGTAGCTGCCGCCTCTCCCCCACTCCCCAGTGACAGTGAGCAGGCACCTTCTCTGTGTGTTCACTGTCACGCTTTGAAAATAACGTGGCCGCGCTGGCCGGCTGGCCACGTCATTCATTCACAGTGCTTTGTGAATGGGAAACTACAAATATTGACAGCCTTTGTGGCTTTCAGCTTGTAGTTTCAATGAACTATCATGGCGCTGTTGAGCATCAGTCCTGCCAGTGAGTATCTGCTTGCCCGTACAAGGTACGAGCAGACAGATACACAGACAAGTCTGCAGGAGTCCTGAATGGCACCCGTGATCTGCTGATTGTGGGTGCATTGCTTTACAGGCTTCAAGTAAAAAAAAATAGAAAAAATAAATGAACATTTTTTTTATCTGCAAAAAGATGTGCGTTATTATTTTTTTTTTTAAAGGTGAACTTATCCTTTTAAATATCTTTTTTTTCTGGTAAGCAGAACCACTGTAATGAAGTGTGATCCATGTCTGGCTGAATGCTGCATAGTGTAGACATTTTCTCCCTGCTCCTATGTCCATGATCCATTGTCTCCCTCTTTTTACAAACTGCAGTGCGGTTTAAAAAGTTTTTAAGGTCATTGTATAGTTATAGTTTACATTAGTATATGTAAACTCTCACCTTGTAAAACAACTCATTGAGTTTAAATAGAAATGAAATGTAAAACATTTTGTGTATACATAAAAAAAAAAAAAAAAATTAAATACCTTTCCCCCTCCCCCCTTTTTTATAAGTGATCAAATTCCCTCTGTTCTCATCTGCATAAGGAGCTCAGAAAGCTGGGGAAGGAGAAACAGCAGTACAATGATCTTCCCAGTGAATGGCTGTGTGCAGAGGGTGGGGGGGATGGGTGGTGTTAGGACAAGTCTGACCGTTGGAGGAGAGCAGCCTGAGTTCTCAGCACTTCCAGAAAACTGACCAGGCTGTGATGCCTAGGGTGATCAGAGGGACAGCAGAGGGACAGCAGAGGGACTGGCAGGAACATCAGGGATTTCACACAAAGGAAGCAATACAGAGAGAACAGGATACTTTCTCATACAAGTATTTGCTAATGCAGGCGCATATCAGGAATATGAAATGTCGGTGTTACGTGTTCTGTAATATTTGAATAGTTATTTTGGAGCTGTGTGTGAAGTCTAGTATCAAATATTTCATTTATAGGGGACGCTGAACGAACATTTAACCCTACGGTTTATCGTACCCCTGCTAATTATAACTGTCTATTGACTTCTGTCACTACACAGTCCGGAGACAATGGTTTTGAAATTGTGATGTCAAAGTCTGTGCAGACATATATTAAGGTGAGCAGAAGTTTTACACTCTTTATTCTACCACACCTATCATTAACACTAAGCTTTCCAGAACAACAGCACATCCCCCCTTTTGCCTGAATCTTCCCACTAGTATGACAATTATTGGTGCTTTCTATGTGTTGCATAAGAATAATTTTCTGTTTTGTGATTATTACACATTTTATGTTGATGATTGAGTTGATATGACACAAGAGTCGCACTGCTTCAGTATTTCAAGGACTCTCTTAAAGTGAACCTGTACTCTATTTTGCACTTTTAAAATGAAAAAACCTGCCTTTGATGATCCTGTTGGTCTCCTAAAAAAATAGAATCGAAAGTCTCCTATAAAAGAAGAGCTTGCACTCACCTCTCCAGCAG
Organism: Aquarana catesbeiana; assembly: GCF_042186555.1. Classification (NCBI taxonomy): domain Eukaryota; kingdom Metazoa; phylum Chordata; class Amphibia; order Anura; family Ranidae; genus Aquarana; species Aquarana catesbeiana. Next base: position 209,268,521 of record NC_133334.1, on the reverse strand, counting down.
CCCTTATCTCCCTACCTTCCCACCATTCCAGAGATGCAGAGAGATGCTAGTCTTTTTGTTATTTGGCACTTCATTAAGCGTCTGATGCCCGTTTCCCCCATTGAACGCTGTGATTCCATCCCCCACACCTACATCACTGCTCAGTACTGTAGTTATGTAGGGGACAAAGCATGAAACTACCACATGTGACAGGGGGCACAGTCATCCAGATAGCAATTTTCAGGGGATCGATAGGGCCACCCACTGAACGAATTTCGTCTGGTTCCTCGGTAACTAGCCAATATTCGTACAGTGTATGTATGTAGATTTACATTTTATACTAATCCTGAACAGTTTGTAATCTCACTGCTCTGATCTAACAAGATGCCTCTGGCTAAGGCCTAGTACACATGGGCCGAATGTCTGGCGACATTGGCTGGATCAATAAAAACCATCCAACATTCAGCCCGTGAGTATGGCAACCGGTCCAACAGAAGCCGGCCATGCATGGTGGAAAACCAACAGCCGACCGGCTCCCAATCAGAGCACTGACTGGAGTGTTCTGGGGGCGCGTCCCCCTGTCAGATGACTGGAATGTTCTGGGGGCGCGTCCCCCTGTCAGATGACTGGAGTGTTCTGGGGGCGCGTCCCCCTGTCAGATGACTGGAATGTTCTGGGGGCGCGTCCCCCTGTCAGATGACTGGAGTGTTCTGGGGGCGCGTCCCCCTGTCAGATGACTGGAATGTTCTGGGGCGCGTCCCCCTGTCAGATGACTGGAATGTTCTGGGGCGCGTCCCCCTGTCAGATGACTGGAGTGTTCTGGGGCGCGTCCCCCTGTCAGATGACTCGAGTGTTCTGGGGCGCGTCCCCCTGTCAGATGACTGGAATGTTCTGGGGCGTGTCCCCCTGTCAGATGACTGGAGTGTTCTGGGGGCGCGTCCCCCTGTCAGATGACTGGAATGTTCTGGGGCGTGTCCCCCTGTCAGATGACTGGAGTGTTCTGGGGGCGCGTCCACCTGTCAGATGACTGGAATGTTCTGGGGCGCGTCCCCCTGTCAGATGACTGGAATGTTCTGGGGGTGCGTCCCCCTGTCAGATGACTGGAGTGTTCTGGGGGCGCGTCCCCCTGTCAGATGACTGGAGTGTTCTGGGGGCGCGTCCCCCTGTCAGATGACTGGAATGTTCTGGGGGCGCGTCCCCCTGTCAGATGACTGGAGTGTTCTGGGGGCGCGTCCCCCTGTCAGATGACTGGAATGTTCTGGGGCGCGTCCCCCTGTCAGATGACTGGAATGTTCTGGGGCGCGTCCCCCTGTCAGATGACTGGAGTGTTCTGGGGCGCGTCCCCCTGTCAGATGACTCGAGTGTTCTGGGGCGCGTCCCCCTGTCAGATGACTGGAATGTTCTGGGGCGTGTCCCCCTGTCAGATGACTGGAGTGTTCTGGGGGCGCGTCCCCCTGTCAGATGACTGGAATGTTCTGGGGCGTGTCCCCCTGTCAGATGACTGGAGTGTTCTGGGGGCGCGTCCACCTGTCAGATGACTGGAATGTTCTGGGGCGCGTCCCCCTGTCAGATGACTGGAATGTTCTGGGGGTGCGTCCCCCTGTCAGATGACTGGAGTGTTCTGGGGGCGCGTCCCCCTGTCAGATGACTGGAGTGTTCTGGGGGCGCGTCCCCCTGTCAGATGACTGGAGTGTTCTGGGGGCGCGTCCCCCTGTCAGATGACTCGAGTGTTCTGGGGCGCGTCCCCCTGTCAGATGACTGGAGTGTTCTGGGGGCGCGTCCCCCTGTCAGATGACTCGAGTGTTCTGGGGGCGCGTCCCCCTGTCAGATGACTGGAATGTTCTGGGGCGCGTCCCCCTGTCAGATGACTGGAGTGTTCTGGGGGCGCGTCCCCCTGTCAGATGACTCGAGTGTTCTGGGGGCGCGTCCCCCTGTCAGATGACTGGAGTGTTCTGGGGGCGCGTCCCCCTGTCAGATGACTCGAGTGTTCTGGGGGCGCGTCCCCCTGTCAGATGACTGGAGTGTTCTGGGGGCGCGTCCCCCTGTCAGATGACTCGAGTGTTCTGGGGGCGCGTCCCCCTGTCAGATGACTGGAAGGTTCTGGGGCGCGTCCCCCTGTCAGATGACTGGAGTGTTCTGGGGGCGCGTCCCCCTGTCAGATGACTCGAGTGTTCTGGGGGCGCGTCCCCCTGTCAGATGACTGGAGTGTTCTGGGGGCGCGTCCCCCTGTCAGATGACTCGAGTGTTCTGGGGGCGCGTCCCCCTGTCAGATGACTGGAGTGTTCTGGGGCGCGTCCCCCTGTCAGATGACTGGAGTGTTCTGGAGCGCGTCCCCCTGTCAGATGACTGGAATGTTCTGGGGCGCGTCCCCCTGTCAGATGACTGGAGTGTTCTGGGGCGCGTCCCCCCGTCAGATGACTGGAATGTTCTGGGGGCGTGTCCCCCTGTCAGATGACTGGAGTGTTCTGGAGCGCGTCCCCCTGTCAGATGACTGGAATGTTCTGGGGCGTGTCCCCCTGTCAGATGACTGGAATGTTCTGGGGGCGTGTCCCCCTGTCAGATGACTGGAGTGTTCTGGGGCGCGTCCCCCCGTCAGATGACTCGAGTGTTCTGGGGGTGCGTCCCCCTGTCAGATGACTGGAATGTTCTGGGGCACGTCCCCCTGTCAGATGACTGGAGTGTTCTGGGGGCGCGTCCCCCCGTCAGATGACTGGAGTGTTCTGGGGGCGCGTCCCCCTGTCAGATGACTGGAATGTTCTGGGGCGCGTCCCCCTGTCAGATGACTGGAATGTTCTGGGGCACGTCCCCCTATCAGAACACAGTAGAACAGCAGGAAGATCTCTGTACAAACACCAGATTGTTAGTACAGCGGCTCGGACGGGAGCTGTCAGTGTGTGGTAAGCTTAAAGTGGTTGTAACCCCTCGTTTTTTTTTTTAAAGTAACAAACATATCATACTTACCTCCACTGTGCAGTTCATCTTTTGGGGTCCCCCAACGGCGCTCGGTAAACCCCCTAGGAGAAGCGCTTTCCCTGGGGGTTATCGCGTGGGCGCGCTCCTGAGTCCAGCATTTGAGTCCATAGACCCTGCCTGCCGACGCCCGGATTTGATTGACAGCAGCGGGAACCAATGGCTGCGCTGCTATCAATCTATCCAATCAAGAGCCAAGACCCTGGCCAGAGAGGTAGAGTGCGTCTACAAGATAAAAGTGGTCTCTGCGGCGGATTTGCCGCAAGATCACTTTTATCGGTGGCGGGAGAGGGGGCCCCCCTCCTCCCACCGCGACCCGATGCCCTCCGCCGCTTACCGGAGCCATCGGCAGCGGCGGAGGCGATCGCGTCTGTTGCCTAGCTGTGCATGGAGACGAGTGAGGGGAAGATGGCACCCACTCGTCTCCGTGACACTGCAGGACTGAAGTGACGTCAAAACGTCACTTCTGCCCACACGTCTTAAAGGCACATTTTTTTCAATGTCATTTTTTTAAATTACTTTTTTTTTTTTTTTTTTTTTTTTGCATTTTAGTTTAAATATGAGATCTGAGGACTTTTTGACCCCAGATCTCATATTTAAGAGGACCTGTCATGCTTTTTTCTGTTACAAGGGATGTTTACATTTCTTGTAATAGGAATACAAGTGACACATTTTTTTTTTAAAACAGTGTAAAAATAAATAAAATCATGTAAAATAAATAAGAAAAATAAAAAAATTTTTTTTTTAAATGCTCTGTCCCAACAAGCTCGCGCGCAGAAGCGAACGCATACGTGAGTAGCGCCCGCATATGAAAACGGTGGTCAAACCACACATGTGTAGTATCGCCACGATCGTTAGAGCTAGAGCAATAATTCTAGCCCTAGACCTCCTCTGTAAAGCAAAACATGCAACCTGTAGAATCTTTTTAAACAGCGCCTATGGAGATTTTTGAGGGTAAAAGTTTGACGCCATTCCACGAGCGGGCGCAATTTTGAAGCGTGACATGTTGGGTATCAATTTACTCGGCGTAACATTATCTTTCACAGTATAAAAAACAAATTGGGCTAACTTTACTGTTGTCTTATTTTTTTTATTCAAAAAAGTGAATTTTTTCCCAAAAAAAAAACAGTGCTTGTAAGACCGCTGTGCAAATACGGTGTGAAAAAAAGTATTGCAATGACCGCCATTTTATTCTCTAGGGTGTTAGAAAAAAAACAATATATAATGTTTGGGGGTTCTAAGTAATTTTCTAGCAAAAAAAAACATGTAAACCACGCTGTTAGAGCCCAAGGGGAAGCAATGGACTGGTCCCAGTCCCCCACACCTGTTTTTCGTATGATGCAGGGGGCGTCAGAGACTAAAGGCATAATCTCACAATGCTATAACATGTTACTATCGTCATTCTTAGATGGGTACCCCTCAAGGGCAGCAGCTCAATGGGAGGCAGATTTAGGCCCCATTTCAGGGGAGATGTGGGAAGAGGCTTTAACTTGCTCGCTAAACGTGGCTCAAAAGGTCTCCCAACTATATATACTACTGAGAGTACATTATACCCCTGTAAAGCTCTACAAAATGGGCAGAGCACCTGACTCATTATGCAGAGCAGCAGCTGGAGACCTGATTGACCTCCTCTGGCGTTGCCCCAAACTCCATAGGTATTGGACAGAGGTTTTGGCTACACTGAATCAGGTGTTCCAGACCAATGTTCCCCTGGATCTGCTGTGTTGCTTACTGGGAGTTCTGGAGGGGGTGATTGCGGAGGAGGTGACGAGAGTTGCCTTTGCAAGAGCACTGTTTCAGGCCAGAAAAATAATACTTATGGGCTGGAAATCTGCTACGCCACCACGGTGCACAACATGGATACAACACATGGGAAAAACACTCATAATGGAAAAATATATATACCAGCACAGGGGGAGCCCTGGAAAATTTGACAAATTATGGAACCCGTGGCTAGACGTGCCTGGCATAAGCCCCATGGAATTGGTACAGATGAGACTGTTGAGAAGCGCTTAAATTCAAAGAAGGACTGGGGTATCAGCCGGACGGTTGGTAGTTAGGTTACATGACAAATACATTGCGAGGCTGTAGCAAACGGGTAACTAGAGACGGAGGAGGAAGGTGTGAGGTAGCTGGAGAACATACCCTTGGTTAGATTAGACGGGACACAAGGTCAAAATGTTGAAAGTTATAGGTTGTAAAATGTATCACTTGATCGATAGATATTCCAGTACATGGATGAAGTGTATTATGATTCATGTATAACTGTATTGTTTGTTTTTTGAGCAATAAAAACCTTTCTGATTAAAAAAAAAAAACATGTAAACACCTAAATTCCAAAACGAGGCTGGTCCTTAAGTGGTTCACCCCTTCCCGACCGGCGCACGCCGATGTACGTCGGCAGAATGGCACGGCTGGGCAAATGGACTTACGGGTACGTCCATTTGAATTCCCCGCCGTGCCATTGCGTGCGCGCCGGCCGGGAGCTCCGTGAGTCGCGTCGCGGGTCCCGAGGACTCGATCGCCGCGGGGATACCCGCGATCGCCTCACTGAGAGGACGAACGGGGAGATGCTGATGTAAACATCATCTCCCCGTTCTGCCTAGTGACAAGTGTCACTGATCTCTGCTCCCTGCCATCAGGAGCAGTGATCAGCGTAGTGACACAGCTAGCCCATCCCCCCTACAGTTAGTAATCACTCCCCTAGTACTGACTTAACCCCTCCCTGCCCCCTAGTGGTTAACCCCTTCACTGCCAGTGTCATTTACACAGTAATCAGTGCATTTTTAATCGCACTGATCGCTGTATAAATGACAATGGTCCCAAAAATGTGTCAAAAATGTCCGCCATAACGTCGCAGTCACAATAAAAATCGCTGATCGTCGCCATTACTAGTAAAAAAAAAAATTATTAATAAAAATGCCATAAAACTATCCCCTATTTTGTAAACGCTATAACATTTGCACAAACTAATCAATAAACGCTTATTGCGATTTTTTTTTTTTTTTACCAAAAATATGTAGAAGAATACGATCAGCCTAAACTGAGGAAAAAAAATGTTTTTTTATATATTTTTGGGGTATATTTATTATAGCAAAATGTAAAAAAATAATGTGTTTTTTTCAAAATTGTCGCTCTTATTTTGTTTATAGCGCAAAAAATAAAAATCGCAGAGGTGATCAAATACCACCAAAAGAAAGCTCTATTTGTGGGGAAAAAGGACGACAAATTTGTTTGAGAGCCACGTCGCATGACCGTGCAATTGTCAGCTAAAGCGACGCAGTGCCGAATAGCAAAAAGTGCTCTGGTCAGGAAGGGGGTAAAATCTTCCGGAGCTGAAGTGGTTAAGGTGAAAGAACACGAGGGTTTACAGCCCCTTTAAAGTGATACTAAAGTCTCCTTTTTTTCTTTAAAAATAACAAACATGTTATACTTACCTGCTCTGTGAAATGGTTTTGCACAGAGTAGCCTGGATCTTTCTCTTCTTGGGTCCCTCCCTCCTGTCGAGTGCCCCCATAGCAAGCAGCTTGCTGTGGGGGCACCGTAGCCACAGGTTCGGCCTCGCCCCCTCTCTCTCCTGATTGGCTAACTGACTTTCATTGACAGCAGCAGGAGCCAATGGTGCCGCTGCTGTGTCTCAGCCAATCTGGATGGCCGAGGCACTCATGCACATCGCTGGATAGAGAGGGGGCTCAGGTAAGTATTGGGGTGCTGGGGTGGCTGCTGCACACAGAAGGTTTTTTATCTTAATGCATAGAATGCATTAAGATAAAAAACCTTCTGTCTTTACAACCACTTTAAGCAGCTAATCATTCGCTTTGCCAGCACAATAATATAGTTACTATAGAGACTGAAACCCACACTGTTTGATCAAGCTAACATTAACTAAAAAATACTGTGTGCTTGTCAGTAGAGAACTCTGATTTTCCTCAATCCATCTTATGCTGGCCAGAGATGGATCTTTTTTTTTTTCATTCAGCCAGAGAGCTGAACGAAAAGTAAACCAAACTGATTTCTCAATCCACACAAATGAAGTATCCTTGCTGAAACATTGTATTCTGACAAGGGGACTCCTTCGCTGTCAGAATACACATATCATGGAGGATGCAGTCCATTGGCAGCAGCAACTGATTGAAAAAGTTTTCAGCAAGCCTGTTAAACAGAAGTCGATTGTTAGATCAACTTTGGTCAAGCTGAAGAGGCCACACATAAATCAAGATTTGTCTGGGACTTGCTGAAGCAGCTACATTTTGATCCATTTATGGTCAACTACAAACCACTTCTTCATATACTGTATAGAGATACTTTTACAATGTGTCAATTTTCTACCCTCTCCTGCTATCCTTTTCTTCAACCTCTTGTGGACCGCCCACCCCTGCAGGCAAAGCAACGTACCCATACAACAATCCGGGTTTAGGGCACTGTCAGCAAGTCAATGATTCATGACCTGCTGATCAGCTGTGTGCAATCACAGCCCAGAGCCCTGTGTTGACAATCAACACAGATCTTTGTACAGAGGGATCAATCTCTCTGTTTCATAGTTACATAGTTACATGAAGACACTTAGTAAAAAATCAGCACACATTACACATTGTTAGGCACTCATTTAACCCCTTGATCACCCTAGATGTTAACCCCTTCCCAGCCAGTGTCATTAGTACAGTGAGAGTGTTTTTTATTAGCTCTGATCACTGTATTAGTGTCACTGGTGATGTCAGTGGCAGTTAATCAGTTCCCACCCAGGATCAGTTAGTGTCAGATTGCCCGCTGCACTATTGCAGTCCCATTATAAGTCGCTTGTCATCGCCTTTACTAGTATAAAAAAAAAAATATATATATATATATATATATATATATATATATATATATATACCATAGTTTGTAGACATGCAAACCAGTCAATATACACTTATTGACATTTTTTGCCAAAGACATGTAACAGAATACATTTTGGCCAAGATTTATGGATAAATTAGATTTTTTATTTTTCTTTTTTTGGAAATGTTTTATAGCAGAAAGTAAAAAAAAGAATTGTTTTTTTTTTCAAAATTTTCAGTCTTTTTTTACTGATATAATAAAAAATAAAAAACCCAGTGGGGATCAAATACCACCAAAAGAAAGCTCTATTTGTGTGAAAAAAAAATGATATAAATTTTGCTCGGGTACAGAGTTGCATGACTGCGAAATTACCAGTTAAAATAGCGCAGTGCTAAATAGCAAAAAATGGCCTGGTCATGAAGGGGGTAAAACCTTCCATAGCTGAAGTGGTTAATTCAGGTCTCTTTTATATTCTATTTCCTCATTCCAAAAAGAAACAGTGCTGTAGAGTAGACGTAGCATTTATTTGCTTTCATTTTCTTACTTAGAATACTGAAAACTGAAAGCCAAAGTCTGATTGGGTGCAGTGAACAACACCTTCGTGTTCATTGTACTCATTTTTATAAATGATTCTCATTGTGTACTGCAGGACATGTAAGGACTTGTCTGCCAAAAACATATTTGTAACTTATCTTAATGCTTTATTTTGTTTAAACTGTTTGGCATGTTTATTGAAGAACACTCCTCTATACATACACCACCCATATCATTTTCCTACACTTGTCATTTATTTTTCTTTCCAAGTGCTGCATCTATGTTTTATATATACCCCATTCTGTGTTCACAGATAAAGAAGAACCAGAACCAGGTGTGCTGGCTACTGCAGAAGGTCCCTCGTGAACCTGATGGTCACCAGGGTTATGTGACATTTCAGCAGTTCCTGGATAACCAGCAGTATTCTCGAAAAGGAATCCTCAGATATGAAAAGATATTTGGGGATGGCTTTGTGAGCACTGGGGGGCTGGAAACCACTAAGGTGAGGCCTGGTTAAAATGTTGAAGGCATTTGGAATAGATTTTTTAAAATCAGAAACACTGAAATGTGTGTTTATTACAAAATACAGACCACCACTTAAAGTGGTGTTCCGGCCGAAATTATACTTTTTAAATAAAAATACCCCTATAATACACAAGCTTAATGTATTCTAGTAACGTTAGTCTGTAAACTAAGGTCTGTTTTGTTGGTTTATAGCAGTAGTTTGTTATTCCATAAACTTACAGCCGGCCGTGGCCATCTTAAGTGTGGGCATCTGAAGCCAGACTGTATTTCTTCCTGGATCTCATCCTTGCAGATCTCGCACATGCTCAGTGCAGCACAAGCAGTGTAATAGGTTTCAGGTCAGGTTTCCATAGCAATGGCAGTGTCAGAGGAAGTTGCCGCCCCTTCCCAGAAGGCATTGCAAACAGAAAATGATGCGATGGACCGCGGCCAGGGAGGAGGAAGTGAAAAATGAATACAGCAGATATACAGTAGGTGCTGAGAAAATTTTTTTTTAAAATATCCAATTTGTTTACAGTGCACAGTTTAGTGAGGGATGCTGAAGAGTTGTAAAATTGGGTGGAACTCCACTTTAAAGGTAGGTTTCATGAAATAACGCCTGTGATGAACTTGGAGCATAGCTAGGCAGCAAATAGAGGTGGATCACACAGGGTCTGATGTACAGAGGTATTGAAGGGGTTTTGAGCTGGGTACACATGGACAGAAAATTAACCAAAAACGTTCGGATTAGCAGGAACCGGCTGACTTTCGAACCTGTGTTAGCTTCCTGTCTGTCTCACGACCGACTTCTGTTGAATGGGCATGCTGGAAAAGCAACATCTGATAGCCAATGGATAGCAGTGCTGATTAGTGTGTTTTTGCGGGGGGCAGTCTCCCTGCTAGAATACAATAGTTCCATGGGGAGATTGATGCACTAACATCGCTTGTTTTAGTACAGCGCTCTGTACGTTTAGCCTGCTGGATTGAATGAAAAGAACTCATAGTGTGAAACCTGTTTTAGCATGCAGTAGGGTAGGAGGAACCAAAATGTAGTTAACAAATACAAAAAGCACGGGTCAAATTTCCAACAACTCACAAAATGGGAATCCAGGGTTGCCAGGATTAATTACGCTCATGTCAAGGTAGCACCACATCCCAAGGATTCCAGTGTCCCCATAGCTGCACACAGCCAATACAAGAATACAAGTTCCCAGTTCCAGTGTCCAAATAACACATGGCCAACAAAGAATTATCAGTCTCAGTTCTTCTAAGCTCCATCCATTCTCCCTCTAGTGATACCCTACAACTATCTGTCTGGCACAGAACAATCTGTGTGTACTCTCCCTGTTATTTATTTTTTCCCTCTAAGCTCAGGTCTATTATATTGTAATTGGAGTTCATCAATCAGAGACCTGATGTCTGTCTATATCTTGATACAGGATATGTTGAATCCTCTGCTTCATGCTGAGTCTCTAGACCCCCTGCATGGACTCGGGAACCCATTGTTTAATTATGCACATGAGCAGACTGATTAGGACAGGCCATACATTATGCAATATTCTTTCCTCCAACCCGTGGTTGAAGGAAAGAAAATTGCATAATTTCCACCATCTACACAGTCGGTGTTGATGGAGGAATCCCTCCCGCTGCATTATTGTATTCTAACAGCGGGAAGTTTCCCTGCCGTCAGAAAACAATGATCACTACTGGCCACTATATCCACTGGCAGTGATCGAATAAAAAAAAAACAGACTGATTGTACTGAAGTCGATTGATAGATCAGCTTCAGTACAACTAGCTTCAGTGCAACCAGCCTGCCCAGAGATAGATCGAAATTCAGCCGGTTACTGGTGAATCCGCTGAATTTCAATCTTTCTTTGGGCAGCTTTACCCACTGCCTTTCATGTAACCTATATTTTATACACTGCGGCTGCTGATTTTAATTTAACATCTAATAATACTAACCAAAGTTAAAAGTCCTAATTTTGATCATACACGGGATTGCTTCCATTCAGCCCCGATTCCCCCTTCTGCTAAATAGCATGGATGGATGCATCTACAGTGCAGACAATTGTATTCTGACAGCCAGCACCTGCTGCTGTCAGAATACCTGAACAATGCTAATTATGTTGTTCAATCAATAATTTTCTGTGCGGAAAAAAAAAGCAGACTTTTGTTGAGTGCTGACAAAGGAATGAATTTTGGCTAATTCAGCAGGACGCAGAAAAATTTGATCTGTATATGGCCAGTCTAAGTCCAGCTGAGTCCTCTCGCCATATTTTGATTGTGTTTATCTATGGATTCCCAAAGCTGATACAGTTTAGACTATTCCTTATAACACAAGTGTGGAGTGGTGCAGCTTTTTGGATTAGGTTTCAGTTCCACCCAAATGTTTTATTCATGGTAAATACTTTTAATTCCCTCTTCTTGTAGGAATTTATTTCCATGCTGAACCTTGTTCCTGGTCAGCAGGTCATTGATGTTGGTTGTGGCATCGGTGGAGGAGACTTCTACATGGCCAAGGTAAATTTTTATTTTTGACATTCATACAGGGCACATGGTTTACCTGCTTTTGGTGCTTTTTTTTTTCACCTACAGTGCCTTGAAAAAGTATTAATACCTCTTGAAATTTTCCAAATTTTGTCATGTTACAACCAAAAACGTAAAAGTATTTTATTGGGATTTTATGCGATAGGCCAATAGAAAGTGGTAAATAATTGTGAAGTGGAAGGAAAATGATAAATGGTTTTCAAAACTTTTTACAAATAAATATCTTGAAAAGTGTGGCGTGCATTTGTATTCTGCCCCTCCGAGTCAATACTTTGTAGAACCACCTTTCACTGCAATTACAGCTGCAAGTCTTTTTGGGGATGTCTCTACCAGCTTTGCACATCTAGGGAGTGACATTTTTGCCCATTCTTATTTCCAAAATAGCTCAAGTTCTTTCAGATTGGATGGAGAGCATCTGTGAACAGCAATTTTCAAGTCTTTCCACAGATTCTCAATTGGATTTAGGTCTGGACTTTGACTGGACCATTCTAACACATGAATATGCTTTGATCTAAACCATTCCATTGTAGCTCTGGCTGTATGTTTAGGGTCGTTGTCCTGCTGGAAGGTGAACCTCCGACCCAGTATCAAGTCTTTTGCAGACTGTAACAGAGTTTCTTCTAAGATTGCCCTGTATTTGGCTCCATCCCAATTACTCTGACGAGCTTCCCTGTCCCTGCTGCAGAAAAGCATCCCCACAATATTATGCACCATGTTCCATGGTGGGGATGGTGTGTTCAGGGTGATGTGCAGTGTTTGTTTTCCGCCACATAGCGTTTTGCTTTTAGGCCAAAAAGTTAAATTTTGGTCTCATCTGACCAGAGCACCTTCTTCCACATGGCTTTTTGCAAACTGCAAACGGGATTTCTTATGTCTTTCTTTCAACAATGGCTTTCTTCTTGCCACACTTTCAAAAAGGCCAGATTTGTGGAGTGCACGACTAATAGTTGTCCTGTGGACAGATTCTCCCACCTGAGCTGTGGATCTCTGCAGCTCCTCCAGACTTATCATGGGCCTCTTGGCTGCTTCTCTGAATAATGCTCCCCTTGCCCGGCCTGTCCGTTTAGGTGGACGGCCATGTGTTGGTAGGTTTTCAGTTGTGCCATACTCTTTCAATTTTCAGATAATGGATCAAACAGTGCTCTGTACGATGTTCAAAGTTTGCAAAACTTTTCTATAGCCTAACCCTGCCTTAGCCTGGGTTCACACTGGTGCAATCACAGACATCCCATGTGATTCGCACCACAATGCTGTGCACATCACATGCGTTTTGCGATGCAAATTCAGCCATAGAAACTGTATGGCTGAAATCGCATTGCATTTGCACCAAAATGGTGCCAGGACCCTTTTTTTGGTCTGCACTAAAATTGGATCGCATGGGTGTTCACACTTATGTGATCCAATTTCTGTACCATTTCACAGTTCGCACTGCGATCTGCGAACCGATTTGGGGGTGTCATTAACTTTACATTGACACCCACAGCAGTTTGCAGATGTCATCCTAAAGCGTCACCACAACTTTATCCCTGACCTGTCTGGGGTGTTCCTTGGCCTTCATGATGTTTGTTCGCTAAGGCTCTTTAACAAACATCTGAGGGCTTCACAGAGCAGCTGTATTTATACTGAGATTAAATTAACCATAAGAGGACTCTATTTACTAAGTAGGTGACTTCTAATGCCACGTACCAACGACCGGACTTTCCAGCAGAAAAGGTCCGACTGAATCATTTCATCGGATATTCCGATCGTGTGTGGGCTTCATCGGACTTTTTTTTTTCAAAAATTCTGATGGACCTAGAAATAGAACATGTTTTAAATCTTTCCGACGGAATCAATTCCTATCGGGAAAAAACGTTCATCTGTATGCTATTCCGACGGACCAAAAATGACGCAAAGGCAGATATTGGCTACTGGCTATTGAACTTCGTTTTTCTAGTCCCGTCGTATGTCATCACGTTCTAAACAAACGAACTTTGGTGTGATCGTGTGTAAGCAAGTCCATTTCAGCGGAACTCCGTCATGTGTACGCGGCATTAAGGCAATTGCTTCCACTAGATTTTAGTTAGGGGTATCAGTAAAGGGGGCTGAATACAAATGCGCGCCACACTTTTCAGATATTTATGTGTAAAAAATGTTGAAAACCATTTATCATTTACTTCCACTTCACAATTATGTGCCACTTTGGGTTGGCCTATTACGCAAAAAACCCCAATAAAATACCTTTACGTCTTTGGTTGTAACATGACAAAATGAAGAAAAATTCAAGGGGTGTAAATACTTTTTCAAGGCACTGTATGATGCATTCTTTGGTGACAGGTTACCTATATTGGCACATGTTTCTATTTCCCCAGCCATACTTGGGACAGGGACACCAGAACCAGGGGAAGACATTTTTCCCATCGTCTTGGGGTCACTAACAGGAAGGAGTGATCAGCGAAAGAACATTTGCTGATCTCCCTCTGCTCTGCCTGGCAGCACCTGCCATGGTGCATGCAGCCTGGCAATCATGGCTTGGGCAGGGGGAACCTACAGATCCGATGGCTCGCTTCCAACTGTCAGCAGACAGACGGCTTGTCAGATTTACCCACACTGCAGCCGCCGAGAGTGTGTAAAAACCCCCAAAGCCACCAACGTAGTTTCTAGATCTGTGGAAGTACAAGGGTTATAGAGTATAAAAGTTCAATTTCCTTATTCTGTAGATTTTAATAATTTGAAATACCCTATACATAAAGCATATCTGTATTGGTTTTTGATTTTTTTTTCTCTCTACAAAGACATATGGGGTTGAAGTCCTAGGGATGGACCTGTCGTCCAACATGGTAGAAATTGCCATGGAGAGAGCCATAAACGAGAAGACTCCTCTGGTGAGTGATGTATCGGAATCTGTTTAGGGGCTTTATTTGGTAAATTTTTCATAAACTGATTATTTCTCTCTTGATTTTGCTGTCTTTTTCATTGGTTAATCAGATGTCATTTCTTCTTCCATCAATAGGTACAGTTTGAAATTGGAGATGCCACACGACGGATCTTTCCAGATGCAGCATTCGATGTGGTGTACAGCAGAGACACCATCCTGCACATCAATGACAAGAAAGCCCTCTTCAAGAGATTCTATGTAAGTCAGTTTACGGATTCTACTGTATACTCCGCATGTATGGGTTAATTCATAAAACTCAGAAGGAAAAATCAGAAAAAAAACTATAGTGGTTGCCCTAAGCATACACTCTTAAATGTTTGGACTATTAGGGCCTAAAGATACAATTGTGTTGTCTCTCTGAAGATTGCAGCATTTGCCTTCTTTTCTTAAAGTTTATCTAAACCCTTTTTTTTTTTCTAATTTTCTCCCTTTGGGTCTTCTGACTATACCAATGAAAATGTTTTGTTATATTTACTTAATATGTGCAAAAAATACCGGTTGATTTTGCCTTAAATCTTGCAAGTTGATTACTTCCTGTGCTCTCTGCCTGTACACAAGGAGGGGTTTACAGAGATTGAGAGGGGGGAGATAAGGAGAGGTTTGTGTTTTTTTGTAATCCATCAAAATTGAAGTAGGCAGGGCTGACACCACATGGTGTCTCTTCAAAGTCTTTAAAGAGGAAGGTAAGAGCACAATATATTTCTGGCACGTGAACTGTCATTTTTCTGTGCTTGCAGCACGTAAAAAAGGTATAAAACATAAGAAAATGTTTTGTGTGTTTTTTTTCTCTTTAAGACTTACTCTTTAATCAGTTATTCTGTCCTTTTCTCTTCCAGTCCTGGCTAAAACCTGGAGGAAAACTCCTGATCACAGATTATTGTTGTGGAGAACAGCCCTGGTCCCCTGTATTTCAGGAGTATGTGAAGCAGAGAGGATATGTTCTGTACACACCTGAAGAGTATGGACAGGTATTGTGTTTGTTGC
This sequence comes from Aquarana catesbeiana, assembly GCF_042186555.1. Classification (NCBI taxonomy): domain Eukaryota; kingdom Metazoa; phylum Chordata; class Amphibia; order Anura; family Ranidae; genus Aquarana; species Aquarana catesbeiana. Next base: position 209,253,265 of record NC_133334.1, on the reverse strand, counting down.
CTCATTAACGCCAAGGCTTCTTAAGTCGGCCATAGATATTTCAAATCTATTTCAACCATCTATGGGCAGGCTGAATGTACCCACTTCGATCCATCTAACGACTTAGGTACAATCAGCATGTCGAACTTTCGTCATGCCATTATTGCCAGCGACCATACAGTGCCTTGAAAAAGTATTCATACCCCTTGACATTTTCCACATTTTGCCATGTTGCAACCAAAAACATAAATGTATTTTATTGGGATTTTATGTGATAGACCAACACAAAGTGGCACATAATTGTGAAGTGGAAATGATAAATGGTTTACAATTTTCTTTACAAATAAATATGTGAAAAGTGATACCCCTAACTAAAATCTAGTGGAACCAATTCCCTTCAGAATTCACCTAATTAGTAAATAGAGTCTACCTGTGTGTAATTTAATCTCAGTATAAATACAGCTGTTCTGTGAAGCCCTCAGAGGTTTGTTAGAGAGCCAAATATAGGGAAATCTTAGAAGAAAACCTGTTAGAGTCTGCTAAAGACTTGGGACTGGGGCAGAGGTTCACCTTCCAACACGACAATGACCCTAAACATACAGCCAGAGCTACAATGGAATGGTTTAGATCAAAGCATATTCATGTGTTAGAATGGCCCAGTCAAAGTCCAGACCTAAATCCAATTGAGAATCTATGGCAAGACTTGAAAGTTGCTGTTCACAGACGCTCTCTATCCAATCTGATAGAGCTTGAGCTATTGTGCAAAGAAGAATGGGCAAACATTTCACTCTCTAGATATGCAAAGCTGGTAGAGACATCCCCAAAAAGACTTGCAGCTGTAATTGCAACGAAAGGTGGTCTAAGTATTGACTCGGGGGGGGGGGGGGGGGGGGGGCAGCTGAATACAAATGTACGCCACACTTTTCACATATTTATTTGTAAAACATTTTGAAATCCATGTATCATTTTCCTTTTACTTCACAATTATGTGCCACTTTGTATTGGTCTATCACATGAAATCCCAATACAGGGGGTCCCCTAGTTACAAACATCCGACTTACAAACGACTCCTACTTACAAACGGAGGGAGACAACAGGAAATGAGAGGAAATCTACCCCTAGGAAGGGAAATTCACTCCTGTAAGAGCTATTATGGGTAAAAGGTACTTCCACTGATGCTTTATCACCAAGGCTTGTTTCCACAACAACCCAAAATTTTCAAAATCCAATTGTCATTGGGACAGAAAGTGAGGTGAAATCTTCTGAAAAGGAGAACACACAGCAAAACAAATGTTACAGGTGTGTTAACCCTTCCCTATGCTATCCAAAAAGCTTAAAAATTGTTTTTTTGGCTGGAGCTACACTTAAAAAATGTAGCTGTTCCAAATTACAAACAGATTCAACTTAAGAACAAACCTACAGTCCCTAACTTGTTTGTAACCCGGGGACCCCCTGTAACATACATTTATGTTTTTGGTTGTAACATGACAAAATGTAGAAAATGTCAAGGGGTATGAATACTTTTTCAAGGCACTGTAGTTGCTATCAATAATCACAGTGTTCTCCTGGGGGGTGGGGGGACAATAGCTCCTCAGGAGAGATTCCCCTATCAACACTCACTGGGGTTGATTTATTAAAACTGGAGAGTGAAAAATCTGTTGGATGTTCGGTATAGGGAGCAGTACAATACAGGCTACATATCTGGTATACTTTTGATTGTAAACCGATAGAATCTATATGTATAACCGTATGCTATTAGGGGTTGGTTTAGCCCGCCGTGTATTGCAGATCATCTTATGGAGAATAAAAATGAAAACCTCCAGATCTAAATCATTACAATGTAGAATTGAGGAGAGAAGAAATGAAGAAGATAGGGGGGGGGGGGAGAAATTGGAAGGTTGGGAAGTGGTAGGGGGAAATGGGGGTGAGCATTCCTTGGTGCAACATGTCGGAGGGTCAGGGATACAGGATACATTTAGTTCAGTTGTGGGCAATCAATAGGGTTTTCAGTGCTGCACTCTCCAGTTTTAGTAAATCAACCCCAAAATTTACTCTGTTCAATTCAATGAGAGTTGAGGGCTACAAATCCTAGACATTCAGACTACTGGATGACTTCCCCAGACAGGTAAAATAGGAACTATTTACCTTCCTGTAGAATTCTGTTGTCACGTTTCCTAATAGCTCAGATAATAAATGTAACTGATCATTATACAGTACAATTCCATGAAGGAGCATACATTTTGTTGACTATTGTGCAGGGAAGTGCTCCTTCTTTATTATGATCAGTGTCTTATTTTCCCAAGATATCTGCTCTCCGTATTTGTTACTGGTTCATAGCTTATGTATTTTATGAAAAACAAGCATTTGTTTTTTTTTTTGGATATCTTTGATACAGTAGCCTTTGTTTGAATAGATAACTGGATTGCTTTTATATTTTCTATGTCATGTGTCTTTATTATTTATTCTTATAAAATAGGAAATGTTAATAATAATGATTTTCAGCATGTTGGTTATTTTCCACTCAAACGTACGCTGATCAGCCATGACTTTATGACCACCCACCTAATATTTAGTATACGGCACATTTTGCTGCCAAAACAGCCCTGACCTGATGAGGCATGGATGCCACTAGACCTCTGAAGGTATGCTGTGGTATCTGGCACCAAGCTATCAGTAGCAGAACCTTTAAGTCCTGTAAGTTGCAAGGTGGGGCCTCCATGGATCAGATTTGTTTTTCCAGCACATTCCACAGATGCTTGATTGGATTGAGATCTGGAGAATTTGGAGACCAAGTCAATACCACAAACTCATAGTTGTGTTCCCTTGAACCATTCTTGAATATTTTTTGCAGTGTGGCAGGGCACGTTACTCTGCTGAAAGAGGACACTGCCATCAGGGAATACTGTTTTCATGAAGGGGGTGTACTTGGTCAGCAACAATATTTAGGTAGGTGGTACATTTTAAAGTAACATCTACATGAATGGCAGGACCCAAAGTTTCCCAGCAGAACATTGCCCAAAGCATCACACTGCATCTGCTGCTTTGCCTTCTTCCCATAATTCAGTCTGGTGCCATCTCTTCCCCAGGTAAGCCACGCACACGCACCCAGCACCAGAAAACATGATTCACCAAGCCACCTTCTTCCATTGCTCTGTGATCCAGTTCTGATGCACATGTGTCCAATGGAAGTGCTTTTGGCTGTGGACATGGGTCAGCATGAACACCCTGACCAGTCTGCGGCTACGCAGTCCCATTCACAACAAACTACAGTGCCCATTTTTTTCTGCTATTAAAACAACAACTTTAGTTATAACATGTTTACTTGCTTCCTAATATATCCCACTGGTTTTCAGATGACATTTCAAATAGATAATTAATGTTATTCATTTAACCTGTCAGTGATCATAAAATTATGGCTTATCAGTGTATGAAAATATTAAATAATGTTTTTTTGCTCAATTTGATTTCAATTTTCAAATAAATAGAAGAAGGGATACAAGAGTCAAGAAAGGAGGGGAGGAGTGCATGTGTTACATTACACAAATAGAATACAGCAACACTGGGGGGTTGATTTACTAAAGGCAAATCCACTTTGCACTACAAGTGCACTGAAAGTGCACTTGGAAGTGCAGGGGCTATAGATCTGAGGGGAAGATCTGAAATGTGGGGAAGCTCTGCTGATTTTATCATCCAATCATGTGCAAGCTACAATGCTGTTATTTATTTTTCTTGCATGCCCCCCTCAGATTTACAGCGACTGCACTTCCAAGTGCACTTTCAGTGCACTTGTAGTGCAAAGTGGATTTGCCTTTAATAAAAAACCCCTGGGAGTACATTTTTTTTTTTTATCCATAAGAAAAAATTTTATTAAGAAAAGCATATAAATACATACCGACATTTCAATTTACATTGAAGGATACACTCCAACATTAGGTGCATAAACTTGTATATTTTGCATACTGCACAATTATCTACCATTTCTTGAACTATTCATTAGTTTATACGTTGCTTGACTATCTGTTTAAAGCACGTGCCTCAGTTAAATTTAAGGCACCGGCATCAATAAAGACAGATAGGAAGGAGAAAGGCTAAAGAAGAGGAGAAGAAGAGAAAAGAAAGTGAGAGTGGGAAAAGGAATTGCTCTGTCGGTCTGACAATTAGTACCTCAGACTCCCACACCCAGTAGTCTACTCAGGACCAACTCCACCGGGGCTAGCCCAGGTACATTCAGCCACGATCCCCAACGTTTCTCAAATTTCTGTGGGCAACCTCTGTGTTGGTAAATTATTTTTTCCTTCCTTAACATTTCCCCCACAGCATTAATCCATTCTTTGAGAGCAGGAGGCTCTTCCGAAATCCAATGTAGCATTATTAGCTTACGTGCCATGAATAGAGCTCTAGTAATTGCCACTTTGATATTTTCTTTCCACCCCAACCCATGTAGCACATTGAGCAAACAATGTTTTGGATCTGTGGGTAACGAGACCTGGAATACCCTGCTAACGGTGTCCACCACCCCCTTCCAGTAAGGGTGGAGCTTTGGGCACCTCCACAATAGGTGGATCAGGTCTCCATGTTCCCTTTTGCATCTGGTACAAAGTGGAGTGGATCTAAGACTCATAGTAAACAGTCTATGGGGGGTATAATATACTCTTAATACAATATACAGTTGTGTCAATCTTTGTGAAACATTTAGAGAGCATGTGGGCACTGCCTGCAACACCTCCTCCCACTGGTCCCCATCAGGGAGTACATCTTAAATATCCTGGTTTGATGGCCTTGAAAGCATAATAGGATTGTCTAGTGATGGTGGCAATATTCAAACTTTAGAGAGTGTTCAAATAATTAAAGTTCAATATATTTCAAGCCTGATATTAGTAATCACTTGTAGCCACCAGATGTTTTATTTCAGTCTGTGCGCCAAAAACATGCAATCCTGCCCCTAAAAAGCTCCTTCAGGTGCAAAAATGCACAAAGCCTCAAAATTGCCTACCTAAGAAGGTAAAGGGGAGACATGATTGAAACCTTTCAATACTTCAAAGGTGTGAATAAGGTTCAGGAAGGCAATATTTTCAATATGAAGCTAAGACCAAGAATACGAGGACCTCAAACTAGCAGGAGTAAGCTCAAAACGAATCTTAGAAAGTATTATTTTCCTGAAAGAGTAGTTGATGCTTGGAATAGACTTCCAGCAGAGGTGGAAAATCGGTCAACAGTAAACGGTTTCAAATATGCTTGGGACAAACATAGACGTATACTAATACAGAAAAGTAACAAAAAAAAACCTACATATAAATAAAAAAAGGAGCAGACTTGATTGACCACTTGTTCTTTTTCTGTCGTCACTCTTATATGTCTCTAATGCCGCGTACACATGACCGGAATTTCCATCAGAATAGACTCTGACGGAGTTCCGACGGAGTTCTGCTGAAACGGACTTGCCTACACACGATCACACCAAAGTCTGATCGTTTAGAACACGATGACGTACGATGGGACTAAGAAAAGAAAGTTCAATAGCCAATAGCTGCCCTTGCGTCGTTTTTGGTCCATCGGAATAGCATACAGACGAGCGGTTTTCCCGATAGGAACTGATTCCGTTGGAAAGATTTGAAACATGTTCTATTTCTCGGTCCGTCAGACTTTTAGAAAGAAAAAGTCAGATGAAGCCCGCACAGGATGGGAATGTCCTACGGAATCATTCCATCTGACCTTTTTTGCTGGAAAGTCCGGTCGGGTGTACGTGGCATAAGCTATACTCAAGTGTGACGGCTCAAAGTTTTTCCCAAGTTCTGTCACTCACTAATGCTGTAGTGCTTGCTCTATATGTAAATGTGCAAAATCCTAAACCTAGAAATATAAAAAATAATAACTATGCTGAATACTAACATTACATATATCACCCCATACAGTTATGCAGTTGTAAACAATCACTTTGTAAAACAACCTATTCCAGGGGTAGGCAACCTTTTGAGCACAGTGTGCCGAAAAATGTTTTCAAAGAAATTGAGCATGCCGATTCTATAACAAAAAAAATGTCAACTTCACACTCTGAATCACGAAAAGGATTTTTCATAAAGTAAATTAACACCCTGCACTCTCATGCCTCATATCAGCCCCAATTCATGCACCTTTACACCTCAGATCACTGTCCCCCTGGCACATCTGCCCCACCTCTGTACCCCCCTGCTCATCTGTCTCACCTCTGAACCCCTCCTGCTCATTTTTCCCACCGCTGTACCCTCTTCTCATCTATAATATGCGTGATATGCAGAGTGGTGAAAGGAAGCAGAGATGAGACACATCTACCTGTCCTGGCACACTCATCCTGCTGTTTAACCTCTCTCATCCAGCCCACGTGCTTGTATGTGATGTATGGGATGTATGTGATGTCACATACATCCCATACATCACATACAAGCACCTGGAATGGATGTGCAATGAAGAGCTCAGGTCAGGGGCATTTTCTGAAAGCAGTGGGCTTGTGTGCAGGATCATAAGTTGGGCCCCTGCAGCTGAGAAAAAGTGCAGCGCTCTGCACCACAGCAAAAGTTGGGTGTGAGTTTCATTGCGCTGAATACTGACTGTGGCTTAAAGGGACACCAAGTGCCGGGGTTCAGTAGTAAGTGACGCAAAGGTTCAGGAATCATTTCAACAAAGTTCCCAGAAGCTCAACAGTAATTCCACAAACTGTCACCTGATTGTGGTTTTCTCAATTACAGTGAAATCCCTTATTTCTGAGATTGGTAGTGGCAACCAAGCGAGTCATCTTCCTCCAGATGGTGGGCGGGGCTAGCAGGACTGTGATTGGCTGTAGCAGTGGCCAATGACAGTCTTCCTCCACCTGGAAACAGGGACCGTCCCCCTAGCAGAACTGCACCCAGTCTCTTCCCCATCAAAAAAGCTGACGATCGCAGCTACAGCAAAGTTATAGAACCAAATAATGTTTCCCATCTTTTACAATGTGTGGGGGCGCAGTGCCTCCCCCTCAGTGCAGGTGTGGTGTGGGGAATTCTGAAATTGGAATACATTAGTGTCTCACTGACCCTTCCCTGTGCTGCTCTTCTGATGGGGAGCGAGGCTTTGCGTGCCGGGGGTTGCCTACCCCTGACCTATTCAGTTTAAAATAGAAATGAAAGGCAAAATATTTGGGTATAGATATAAATACCTTTTTTCCCCATTTTTATTAAGTGATCACATTCCCTCTGTTTCCTCTGTTATCCGCTGCATAAGAGCTGGGGGGAGGAGAAGCAACACCACACTGATTTTCCCAGTGGAAGCCTGTGCAGCGGGGGCATGTCAGGACAAGTCTGATCATTGGAGGAGAACAGGCCGAGTTCCCAGCACAGCTAGAGAACCGACCACTGTGTGTTCTCCTGTTTAGTGTGGTCAGTTTTTAATAGGAAAGCAGAGGGATTGCCAGAAACACCAGGAATTTCACACAATGGAAGCAATACAAAGAGAACAGGATACTTTCTCGTGCAACTACATGGTACAGCAGGGCACATATCAGGAATATGAAATGTTGGGGTAACAAACACCTAAACCACGTGCCAACCAGCCGCCGTTGTTTCACAGCGGCAGGTTGGATCCCCTGCGCAAATCGCCGTAGCTGTATGGCGGGCACTTTAAGGGGTATAGGGGGCGTGAGATTGCTTCTGACAAAGACAGAACAGAGGTCTGTCAATGTAAACAGACAGACCTCCATTCTGTCAGGGGTGAGGAGACAGATCTGTTGTACCTAATGCTTAGGAACAGCAATCGGTCTCTTCCACCAGTCAGTCCCATCCCCCCACAGTGAGAAACACACTTGAGGGAACACATTTAACCCCCTGATGGCCCCCTAGTGTTAACCCCTTCCCTGCTAGTGTCATTTACACAGTAATCAGTGGCTATTTTTAGCTCTGATCGCTGTATAAAAGTCAGTGCTCACAAAAAAGTGTCCGATCTGTCTGCTGCAATGTCGCAGTCCCGCTAAAAAACGCAGAACCCCGCCATTACTAGTAAAAAAATAATAATAATAAAAATGCCATAAATCTATCCCCTATTTTGTAGGTACTATAACTTTTGCGCTAACCAATCAATATTCCTTTATTGCAATTTTTTTAACAAAAATATGTAGAAGAATACATATTGGCCTAAACTGATGGAGGTTTGTTTTTGTTTTTTTTGGATATTTATTATAGCAGAAAGTAAAAAAATATTGTGTTTTTTTTTCTAAATTGTCGCTCTTTTTTTGTTTATAGCGCAAAAAGTAAAAAATGTAGAGGTGATCAAATACCACCAAAAGAAAGCTCTATTTGTGGAAAAGAAAGAGCATTAATTTTGTTTGGGTACAACATCGCACGACTGCGCAATTGTCAGTTAAAGCGACGCAGTGCCGTTATGCAAAAAAATGGCCTGGTCAGGAAGTGGGTAAATGTTTCCGGGGCAGAAGTGGTTAAACACAACTTTTTTCATGATAACCGTTCTGCTTTTGGCAAGTTGGTAATGCTTTAAAGTAACGGTATGGCACAGATACATCAAGATCTTTACATTTTAATTCTTTTTCTCCCTACAGTTCCTAGAGAAGGTTGGATTTGTAAAAGTTCAAGCTCAGGATCGGACTGAACAGTTTGTACAAGTTCTGAATAAAGAACTTGCAAGGACACAGGAAATCAAGCAGGAATTCATAGAGGTATAATAAAATGGATTAAAACCCTAGAAATAAATGTATTCACTATTTCGCAGACAATCCAAAGCGGCTGAATTTTTTTATTTTTCTTTTATTCTTTTACAGAGTTTTTCTGAAGAGGATTACAACTACATCATTGATGGTTGGAAGGAAAAACTTAATCGCTGCAGTTTAGGAGATCAGCGCTGGGGTTTGTTCTATGCTGAGAAACCTCTGGAGATTGTTCCATAAATCTTCTCTTTAATAAGTCATTTTGAATGTTTGACTAGGAATCTGTTTCTATGTTTACACGGTTTTTCTAAAATTAATAATGACACGGATTGATTTCCGTGCTTTTTTCTTATGTATGTTCACTCCAGTGTTTCTATAGAACTTTATAGGCATTGTATAAAAGGCATACATAGCATTAATGACAACATATCTCATGCAAAGGTGGTGATATGTGCGTGGTTTTAGTTATAATTGGAAAGTATAACTGTAATTTACGAAAACTTGATGCGCCAAAATGCTAGTTGCAAGGTAAACTTTTAAAAATTGAAGCATTTCGCACTAGGCCTTCAGTCTAAAAGGATTCTCATTTATGAGAATGTCTACCATATGCATCAGTTATCGCTATGACATAAACCAACCTAGTCTTGGCTTAAAAGATTACATTCAATGCTGCTGATGTGAATGAGATCCAGGCTACTTATCTTTTTAAGGGTTGAAAACAGAATTGTTGCCAAGGAAGGCCGTGTGATTTGTAACTCTTAGATGTAGACAAGCAAAGAAAGTGTTTCCACCGCTCAGGCTGACACTGACCCAGGTGTAAGTAGAAATTTCAGAGCAGAAGAGCTCCAGGTGCTGGCTGAATGCTAGGCAAAGCAGGCTTGAATGGAGGAGAAGATTGGGATGCCGCACACCGGATGTAGTCAAAAAACTTCACTTTATTGAAAAAATGGGATCATCAAAATAACAAGACTGTCATGCAGAAAGTACAGGTAAGCTGACGCGTTTCGCACTCAGGACTGAGTGCTTACTCATAGCTAACAAATATTAAAAAGACAAACTCTTATATAGCTCAATGGAGTATCACATGATTGCCCAATTAGATGGTCATTGAGTCTCAGCTGGAAGCCAATTTAATGAGGTCTCGGCATCTGCTGGCTATTTGGTGTGTTAACTGATTGAGAAATGTTTTCAAAACCGTGACATGTAAATAGATGACAAAGAATGTGAAAAAAGATGTGTATATGTACATGTGTAGGCAAAAAATATATATGTGTGTGTATATATATATAGTGAATCCTATCAATAAACGTGTATATAATAATGAATGTACTTCTATAACGTGTATATATGAAAGGTGATAAGTATCAAAAAAAGAAATTACTATTAGGTGAAAGGAAAAAATGTGTAAAAAATATTTCTCATTAAAAAAAAAAAGAGAAAATATATTGATAAAAATATTCAGACAACGTGCAAAGTAAATGTGAAGAGTGAATGTAATAAAACTATATGTGAACAAAATATATAAATATGATGAAACTCTCTATAATATGCCGGTGAAGTGGATGAAGCTCTCTATAATAAGCCGGAATAATACAGGTGAATATCACGCATTATTTCAGGTCACATTGCTCTATATTTCACCTGTATTATTCCGGCTTATTATAGAGAGCTTCATCCACTTCACCGGCATATTATAGAGAGTTTCATCATATTTATATATTTTGTTCACATATAGTTTTATTACATTCATTCTTCACATTTACTTTGCACGTTGTCTGAATATTTTTATCAATATATTTTCTCTTTTTTTTTAATGAGAAATATTTTTTACACATTTTTTCCTTTCACCTAATAGTAATTTCTTTTTTTGATACTTATCACCTTTCATATATACACGTTATAGAAGTACATTCATTATTATATACACGTTTATTGATAGGATTCACTATATATATATACACACATATATATTTTTTGCCTACACATGTACATATACACATCTTTTTTCACATTATTTGTCATCTATTTACATGTCACGGTTTTGAAAACATTTCTCAATCAGTTAACACACCAAATAGCCAGCAGATGCCGAGACCTCATTAAATTGGCTTCCAGCTGAGACTCAATGACCATCTAATTGGGCAATCATGTGATACTCCATTGAGCTATATAAGAGTTTGTCTTTTTAATATTTGTTAACTATGAGTAAGCACTCAGTCCTGAGTGCGAAACGCGTCAGCTTACCTGTACTTTCTGCATGACAGTCTTGTTATTTTGATGATCCCATTTTTTCAATAAAGTGAAGTTTTTTGACTACATCCGGTGTGCGGCATCCAAATCTTCTCCTCCATTCAAGCCAACTCTTAGATGTAGTTTATGTTACCAGTAGTAGCCGTTCATGGTTACCATTTTGTCAAAAGACCACTGTAAGAATCTGCATTACTGCTTTAAATAAGGTCTTTAAATCAAGAAACCCCTTATCTCGCCCTAAATCCTCTATGCAGTGGAAGAATAATTTTATGCCATGTACACAGAATTTGCATCTGACTTTTGTTTTTTTACAGAAATGTAAATCTTTCACTTTTACTGTATCTAAAGACTACCTCACTTGTAGTGCAATTGGGAAAGATGTTCCCTGCCATAAACCAGCTTCATTGTAATTACAAATGTCACGAAAGTTGGACAGGTGCCCAAAGTTTCCAATATTAATCATATTCCTCATCAGCCATGATAAAAAAGCAAAGCGAGGTATTTGATTTCCATGAATATATACGTTTTACATTATGCACCAAGAAAAGCACTTTGCCATGTGAAGAACACTTTGGTAAAATCTATGATGGATGGATAAACAATGTAGAAGTTTAACTTCAGCTGAAAGTCTTAATCTTTTTTCAAAATAAAAGAATGTTTTATGGTTTGTGTATGTGTACTTTTGTAGTGCTAAAAACATTGTTCTTAAACCATGCCTGTGTAGCTGCTGTGTGCAATGGTGGTCAGCTAGCGGTGATAAAAAATAGTTTTCTGTCAAGTCATGGTCCAGTTAAGTATATTTGTCAAAATGTTTGTGACCATTCTGAACCCTTTTATCATGCATATAATAATGAAAAGGCAATACTAAGGAGGTTATTTACGAAAGGCAAATCCACTTTGCACTGCAAGTGCAAACTACAAGTGCAAAGTGCACTTGAAATTGCACTGGAAGTGCAGTCGCTGTAGATCCGAGGGGGACATGCAAGGAAAATAAAAAAGCATTTTAGCTTGCACATAATTGGGTGAAAAAAATCAGCAGAGCTTCCCCTTATTTCAGATCTACCCCTTAGATTTACAGCGACTGCACTTCCAAGTGCACTTTCAGTGCAATTTCAAGTGCACTTTGCACTTGTAGTTTGCATTTGTAGTGCAAAGTGGATTTGCCTTTTGTAAATAACCCCCTATAATTGGATATGAACAAATGTGGGGTAGGAGTTGTGTATTTAGAGGTTTTCTTTTCCTTATTTTTTTTTTTATTGGTTGAACTAGATGGACTTGTCTATTTTTATAACCTGACCAATGTAACACATAATTAAAACACAAAAAAAAAAAAAAAAACCACTTAATTTTACTTGGCAGTTTCCATCGATTTTAGCAAGGGGGCCCAGCTTGAAGACACTATGCAGGCTGCTGAGTTTCCATGCCCTTACAGCCGTCTAAATCAGGGAGGGTATGATTTGGGCAAATACTACAAAACTTTTGACAACCGCTCAGTTTTTTTTTTTACCTCCCTGGCAGTATGATTACGTCAGATTTTTGCGCCTCAAAGCGGTACAATGTTTCGCATGGAAATTTGGCGTTTTATATTGTAGGCCTGTAATTCTCAGGAATAATTCACTTAAATCTGTCCAAACAAGAGTCTAGTAGATATCCCGGGTATGATGAAGTTTGAAACACTAAATCATAAATTATAATATAATAAATTATTATAAATATTATAACAAATAATAATAAAATGTATTCAATAATTTAATCAAATCAAAAACACTGAAATTTGTTCAGTTGCAGAATTGTCGCTATCGTTATTTTCAGTGTTTAATGACGAATTTCCCCACAAATCACTATCACTCAATTCTGCAAGTGATTCTAATTTACTATCGCTGTTTTCTAGCTGGTCTACAACCGCTTTTGAAGTAAAGGGACACTTTTTGGTTACCATGGACAAGCTGAAGTTTCCAGGCAGAAAGAACAGTATATATAATATAAAACTGCATGCAGGGCACTGGATAAAGCATTAGGGACAAAAGGGAATGGTTTGACACAGTAATGTAATCTGTAAGATTACAGTGTACTGTATGTGTTTTGTTTTTTGCGCTTTTTGAATTTGGCGCTGTGCTCCGTCCCCATGCGTCGCAACGCTCGCAGGGAACAGAGCCCGGCACACAGTACATTGAGCGGAGTGCACAGCCCGTGGACGCAGCTAGGAGATATCGCAGGATCCTGGGGACAAGGTAAGTAACTTTCCCAGGATTCTGCGATGCAAGTGGCGATTGGCTTGGGGTTACCGCTTTTGGTAATGAAAATTCACCCTGAGCCACACTCGGGATTACCGCCAGGGAGGTCAATTTTGTAAATCAGGCCAGAAACTTTTTTTTTTTTTTTTAACAAACAAAGGTGCTTTATTGTTGTGTAAAAAAAAAAAATCATGTACAGTATATCAAATGACACGGTACAAAACAGTACTCATAGATCTGATACAATCACAATAGAGTACATCATGAGACGAGCGGTATAACCATGCAATGTGCAGTATGTATGTAAAAGACAATATACACTAAGCGTTCCAGGGAATGTACACGTAACCCACTCCCAACCCTCCCGGTAACCACAGAGAAGTAGGGTATCAGAGTAGTATCAAGTGGTAGTCCAGGGGGCCCATACCTTCTCGTATTTCCACTGACAGCCTCTATTAATATAAGTTATCCTGTACATAGGCAGGGCAGCTTCGATCTGTGCCTCCCACGAGATAGGGATGGAGGGGAAGGGGCAATCTATTTTAGAAGAATTTCTTTCTTAGCATAGAATAAAATATAAGAGATCAGTAATTTCAAATGGTGGGATCGTTGTGCGTCCTTGTGAACCCCTAACAGGGCCAACTCAGGAGTAATCGAAAGGGACAATTGGAGCCTTGTATTAATTTCGCTGAACACAGCCATCCAATAGATCACTATGATAGGGCATTCCCAAAACATATGGAAAAGGGTACCTACATGGGGATTACATCTAGGGTATGTGGGATCTCTGTCCGGGAACATACGGTGGAGTTTTTGGGGTGTATAGTAAATTCTTTGGAGAAATTTGACCTGGATGAGTTTATCATTGGATGCAATAACCAGCTTGGGGCCATATTCAAGACAGTTCTCCCAACCCTCCTTATCCAGAGAAGGTATGCCTGTCATGTGTCCCACAGTCTCTCAATCTTGGGGGAAGCGGTGCCCAGGAGTGCACTGTATAAGGTAGAGAGGGGTTTAGTGAGGTCTCCCAGGGCCAGGAGCTCTTCTTTAGGGTCAGCCTGTAGTAGGGGTGGTCGGGGAAATTGAGCTCTAGCAGCATGTTGAAGTTGGAGGTACTGAAACCGCATCCACTGGGGCAGTTGGAATTTTTGCATTAAGTCCGAGAGGCCTATCAGTACACCCCAGGGCATAACCTGACCATACCTGGCCCACACCTGAGGATCCGGAATGGTGCGGAAGTGCGGCAGGGTGGGCTTCCCCCACAGTGGATGTGCAGGCAACCATTGATCAGGTTGTAGGTAATGCCTTCTGGCAGCAGTCCACACCCTCCACGTTGCCCTCATAGGCCCAGGGGCCGCTACGTAAGCCCCTGGACCTCTATAGGAAAGGTTACGGAGGTCAGCCAGGGATCCAAGACAGCACGCCTCCAAACAGACTGCAACATTGGATCTGGGGCCCTGGAACCACCATTGAACCGTTACCAACATTGCGGCCCAAAAGTACACCTGAAAATTAGGAAGGGCTAAGCCCCCCAGGTGAGCAGGCAGCCACAGGGTGGAGTGTGCCAGCCGGGGGACTGCTCCATTCCAAATAAAGGAGCCCACACATTTGTCAATTTCTTTAAAAAATGAGACAGGGACCCACACAGGACAGTTCCTAAACAGGTAATTGAATTTAGGCAGCATCATCATTTTAAGGAGGTTGATACGTCCCAAGAGGTTGAGAGGCAGGCCTTCCCACAGGGCACATTTTGTGCGCAGGGAAGCCAGGACAGGGAGCAGATTCTTTTCTACATAGAGGGTGATTTAGTAACCAGTACCCGAAGATACCGGAATTCCTCGACCCAGCGTAACGGAGAGGAGGCTGCCCCTAAGGCTGCACCCTCATCTATGAGGAACACCGCAGATAGAGCCCAGTTAATTTTGATGTCGGAGAACCCACCAAACTCGTCGAAGATTCGTAAGGCAGCAAGAAGCGACGGGCCCGCATCATTCAGGTATAGCAGAGCGTCATCAGTGTACAGGGACAGCCGCTCTTCCAACTTACCCAGCCGCAGGCCCAGGACATCAGGGGCACTCCTGATCAAAATTTCCAGGGGCTCCAGAGCCAGGGCGAACAGACTGGGGGAGATTGGGCATCCCTGCCGCGTGCCGTGAGATAGGTTAAGTGGCTCCGACAACCAATTGTTTGTGCGGATCCGTGCTCTGGGTGCGTGATAGAGTAGCTGAATCTCATGGATGAACTTAGGGCTGAACCCAAAGCGACGCAGGACCTCCCATAGATAGGACCATTCAACAGAATCAAATGCCTTCTCGGCGTCTAGAGAGGCAATGATCCCGGTACCCGGGTTGTCATGAGTAATAGTGAGGTTTAAGAAGAGCCACCTAATATTTATGTCAGTCTTCTTACCCGGCATAAACCCAGTTTGGTCTATACCAACCAATTCCTCGAAAAACCTGGGATAGTCGGATGGCCAATACTTTCGCCAATATCTTGGCGTCCACATTTAATAAGGATATGGGTCGGAAGGATGCACAGTCTTGTGGATCCTTGCCGGGCTTGGGGACCAGCACAATTATGGCCTCATTCATTGAGACGGGGAGGGCCTCTAGCGTTCCCAGATTGGAGAAGAGTGTCAATTTTGGAGCTAAGAGTTCTGTAAAGTTTGTATAGAATTCAGAGGGTAGGCCATCCGCCCCAGGGGCCTTTTCCCTTTTCCTCCCGAAGATGTCCCATAGCTACCTGTATTTCTTTTAGGGTAATATTCACTTCCAACCCCTCCCTGGCTTCAGCAGACAGTACGGGGATAGAAAGGGGGTCTAAAAAGGAGGCGAGAACTGAGTCTGAGTAGTTTGCCTGGGAGGTGTACAACTCACTAAAAAATTCCCGGAATCAGTGATTTATACTGTCTGGTGCCGTGAGCAGTTTGTCCTGTTTGTCCCTAACTAATCCAATGGGAGTGGAGGGGATATTACTCTTGGCTATCCAGGCCAGAAGCTTCCTATTCTTCCCCCCGTGTTCAAAGACCTTCTGGGCCGAATGCAGGAGGGCCTTATCTGTCTGAGTTACCCTGGCAGTGGACATGCTCCTCAGCGCCTGTTGCCAAGTTCGGTACCGTTCCTCATCGGGTGCGTAGACAAACTCCGCCTCCATTGCTTTAGCCCTCATCTCTAGTTCCTCAAAGGATCTGGCAGAGTCCCTCTTAATGCATGAAATTCTGGAAATATACTCCCCCCTGGCCCAGGCCTTAAAGGAGTCCCATAGAATCTGGGGGTGACATAGTCAGAGTTGTCAGTCCAGAAATTACAGAGAGAGGCAGTGAGGGGTTCCTGCAGGAGTTCGTCATTTGCCCAGAATCTGGACAGTCTCCAGAGACACGACTCGGGGGGTGGTCAAGACTAGGGACAACCATAAGGGTGTGTGATCGGATATACCTCTTGGGAGCACTGTCGGGTTCTTGTACATATTGTAATACAGGGCCAGACGCATAAACCAGATCAATCCTGGACAGGGTCTTGTGGGATGAGGAGTGACAGGTAAATTCCTTCAGTGACGGGTGCATGTGTCTCCAGACATCCGTAAGGGCAAAAGTGTCAGCCCATTGCCGGAGATCAGATGAGTCACGCGCCGAGGAGCTCAGCCTGTCCAGATCTGCAGAGGGGACCATATTGAAGTCACCCAGGAGAAAAACCAGGGGTGTATCAAACTGAACCACAGTCTGCATAATCTTGCTGAGGCCGGTGGTGGGAGATATATCCCAACCAACACCACCTTTTTATCATATATAGTAGCATGTAGTACAATATATCTCCCTTCTCTGTCAGTCCTGACCTCAGTAAGTTGGAATGGCAGAGTTTTCCGCACTAGGATACTGACCCCACATGCATATGTAAAATAAGTGGCGTGAGTTTAGACCCACCCAGGCTTTTTTAAGGCAAACTATTTTTTGTTCCTGGAGATGAGTCTCCTGAAGGATACAAATTTGCGAGTTGTGCTTCTGCAGGAAGCGAAACACCAGAGAGCGTTTAACCGCTGAGTTGAGACCTCGGACATTCCACGAAAGTATTGTTAAGTGAGACGTCTGGGGAAGGAATATCGGGGATCACGTTCGTAGGGGCAGTATCCCAGCCCTGACCCTAGTTGGCTGTACATTACATCTACGTCCATGTCAAGTGTATCTATAAAACAAAGCACCTGTGAAAACAAAAGTTAACAACCCAAACAGTAACCCTAACCCCTCCCACCCTGCATCCCCCACCCCAACCAAGGAATGCTTGTATCCCCAAACATCATACACTCAGTGTCAGGGGGTATGAGCCAGTGGGTGTGTTTTTTTAGTGGAGTTAGTCTGTCCTTACAATGCGGTGAGAGGCTCCACTGTAAAAGGATAACCGTGTGTAATCAGGGGCTTCTCCAATGCCATCAAAGGGAAAAGGGAAAATAAAGTATAAGCAAAAAACATAAAAACTTTTTAGTGCCAGCAAAGTTAGGTAAGGTCCGGGTGGGCATAGGAGACACCCATACCTGGGAAGAAAACAGCAACATAGTCATCGATGGGGACAGTGAACCAGTCTAATGAGTAGGAGCTTGTACAGCAGCCGATGTAC
This sequence comes from Aquarana catesbeiana, assembly GCF_042186555.1. Taxonomy (NCBI): domain Eukaryota; kingdom Metazoa; phylum Chordata; class Amphibia; order Anura; family Ranidae; genus Aquarana; species Aquarana catesbeiana. The sequence goes on along the minus strand of NC_133334.1, from coordinate 209,235,530 downwards.
ATGAGAAACAGTAACCCATTTAGTTCCTGATAATAGCCATTAGAGTCCGCCAGTGGCTTGTAAAGTATTCAGGGGACTCCCAGGAGGTGGAAAACTGCACACATAGTACTAGTTAGGCAGACATGTGCACAGTATTGCCATATAATCCAGTCATGCAAAATTCCAGCATAGATTATTGGAATGTTGCTGGCAGTTATAGTGCATGCATAATAAACCATTTAACACAAAAGTATTAATATGCATAACCAGAAAAAAACACCTGGTTCTACCAGGGGCACAGAGCTTGAACCGTTACAAACAGTTAGTCATAACAGGTGCATTGCAGCAATCACTTGTATGTAAGCAGCAAACCTCCATGTTGTGTCACCACAGGAATAGTGTACAACAAATGTTAGGACGCCATCACTCAGCAATGTGGAGGAAGCGATTACAGCTAGGAGGTAGCATCTCTGGGGGAGGAAAAGAACCGTGTTGTCTCCCCATCCTGGACCCTCAGACGTGCAGGGAAGAGAACACTGTAGCGGATGCCCCTGGTCCGCATGGCTGCTTTAACCTGATCAAATGAGCGTCTCAGTCTCTGGGTCTCAACTGAATAATCCAGAAAAATTAGGAGTTTGTTATTCTGGTGTGTTAGTTCCCCCTGCATCCTAACCGCCCTGAGCACTTCATTTCTATCTCTAAAGTTTAGGAACTTTAGAATAAACGTGCAAGGTGGTGCACCTAGGGGTCCTGGTTTAGGTGGAATGCGATGGGCCCTCTCCACCGCATAGAAGGGTGAGAATTGTGCTGAAGGCAGGAGGATGCGCAGCAGTTGTTCCACAAATCCTGTCAGATGGCCTTCCGCCCCTTCTGCAAGTCCCACAATGCCGAGGTTGTTCCTCCTGTTGCGGTTCTCAGTGTCCTCGGCCTTATACTCTAAGGCTCTAATCTTGGTATGCAGAGTGCGGAGGTCTGAGCTGTCGCCTTCCACTGTGTCCTCCACATGGCCCAGGCGCTACTCAGCAGTAGTGAGCCTGGACCTTATTTTGTCCATGTCCTGCCGAATGAGTCCCACATCCAGCTGGATGGCATCCACCTTATTGGTTAGGGTGGTGATAGAGGCCTGGCAGTTAGCAATGGCTGCTAAAACATCAGCAAGGCCCAGTTGAGAGGGAGAAGGCTGTTCAGCATGCTTTGTCTGGGGCTCCATATTGGAGGAGTGCACGCGGGTCCCCACGCTCTGACTGCAGGCCAGGGGGGATTCCTCGGGCATAGAGGGGAAAATCAGCTTCTTACCCAGTCCTTTCAACCCCCGGTATGAGCCGTGACGCATAGGGGTGTCCGCAGCCGTGAGACCGAGTCCTGTGATAGCCTTAGGAGACAAGAAGCTGAGGATTTTAATAGAACACTGAATGGTTACCACATTAATGGTTAAGACTGAGGTAACTGAATGTGGATGTCATCAACTAGGTGGACTATTGTCTGCACACATTCTGTGCTCTTTTTCCCTCCATTCATTATAGGGGAAGTACCGTCCCATTGCTGCGTCCTCTTCTGAAGCACATTGTAGATGTAGGTCTTTGGTTTTGTTCCACTGGTTGCCTAGAGCGACTTGGTCACTTTGTAACGCTTGCAACCCTCATTAGCACACGCTTCACGGGTTTGTAAATACGCAAAGCCTTGCCTCACTTTGGGCTTAGTTTTCTGCTTCATGATGCAAATTACCTTTTCGAAGACCTTCAGAGGACAGTCTTGCTACGAAAGGTTACCTCAGCCCATACGCCACAACTGCAACTAAGGGCTATTTCACAGTATCTTCAGAAATAACCAGTTCCTGTAACCTAGATACTGGGATCCCTGTTTTTACAGGAGTCATCCTCATTGGAGTCGTTTTAAGTTCTGCCACATGAGGCTGAGACCTTCCCTCTGTCCACAAGACCCACTATATCCACTTTGGAATTTTCGTTGGTTTTTGCACAATTAATTGAGCAGTCTGTTTTTAACCTTATGATGCAGTACATTCTACCCTGCAGTTTAGGGATCAGCCTGGGGTCTTTCGGAGCTCTTACAGCTACAATGACCTTTCTAATACACAGGTTATTTAAAACATTTCTCTATGTGGAATGCCTATAAAATCATGGATCCCTACTGACAATTTGAAGGATCTTTTTTTCCGTTTGAAAGGGAGATTATTGCTAAATGGTCCCTGACCACAGTAGAATCGCCAGTCATCAGTCTTAGCAAGCATATCCCCAACAGGTTGAATATGCTCTTACATAAGGATTTAACTGACATACAGTTAAAATGGTTCTAAAGCCTGGACATTTTTTACCTTAGAGTATTCCTTGCATTAAGGTAAAAAATGTCCCAGTGTTTGTATCGCCCCCCTCATCCCTCTTTTATACTTAACTGAGTCCTATCTCAGTCTAGCACTGTAACTCCCTGCTCAGAGAGGCAGCAGCAGGAGTCATTGGCTCCTGTTGCTGTCAATCAAATCCTGTGAGAGCGGGTGGCAGGGCTGAGCAACGCTGTGTCTCAATAGAAGCACACAGCCTGTGCCAGGATAAAGCCCGCAGGTTTGCCCCCATAGCAAGCAGCTTGATATCTTGGGGATACACAAGAGGAGGAGACAAGAATGCTGGCAACGGACCCAAGAAGAGGAGGTATAACATGTTTGTTATTTTTTAAAAAAATGTAGACGTACAAATGCTTTATAACTTGCTTAGGGCTCAGTTTGAATTGCCTGGAGTAACTCTGTTGGTGGTGACTTTGATTTGTGAAAAAGATGTTACGATGGATTAAATCCCTTAGGAGGATCCTTCTGGCAAAAACTCAAACCCTTGTTTCCTGGAGATTTTGGAACAAATATTTGGAGTCCTACGCTTTCACTTTCCATGATATAGGGAAACAGGTCAAGTGGAGAGGTTGAATCTCCCTAACAGGGGCACAGACAGCAATAAAAACCTGAGGGGTTCTAATCTCTCTTCACTCTATCCAAAACTAAAAAAAGTTTTACATTTAGTTATACTTTAAGGTCCTGGAGCAGACAGTTTTGCACAGTGACTCGTCACATGAATGCACACACCAATCAGAATGGATAAAAACTTGCAACATGCAATTATAAATTGGGTATCAATGAAATAAGAGTGATCACTGTGACAGCACTGATAATGGCAGACAGCAGATAAAAGTTTTCAGGTTGAGGGCAGTGTGCCGCTACAGAAATAAATAATAAGAACCCCGGAGGAGAATGTGAAAATGAGTGCCTACCAAGAGCTGGCCACCCCCAGCAGGAGATTGCCCACTTCCCTATCAACCTACCATGTTTGCAGCAGTTCAGCTGAATCTGGTGTTCACAGGATCTTTCTGCTTATTTGTGGTACAAATCTGTGCTGACAGACCAGCTTCTTTTCCCCCTCTAGCTCTAGATGCGACTTCAGCCAGGGCTCCACTGCAGTGATCTAACCTTGGTCTTCCATAGGCGTACGTCAGCAGCATATGTGCCAAAATCTTGAATGACATTGAGATCTATACTGTCCCATGCTCCCTCAGAGTGAGGGCAAAGTTCCAAGGCTCCCCCCCAGCCAGTTCTGGCTTCTGATCTGTACTAGTAGGGAAGCTGGAACCAGTTATATATTGCTTTGCTAAGACCGTCAGGTGCCCTGGGCAGCCAGAGCTGGCCAGAAGGACTTCCGCATCTGCACCCCACTCTGAGAGTTTGTGAGCAAGCAGGACTGCAAAGTCCTGCAGAGCCATGGCCCCCATCTGCTCCAGTAGCCAAATTCTAGCTGTCATAGCGGACAGTAAACCAGGGCCTAGCAGGAGGAAGACTGCGGTCCAGTGGTTGAGAACCATTAACTGAGATCACACAATATGATAAATATGAATACGCCATGCACTATTACAGATTCTCATTTACACTAAGGCTGATGACACACATGTGACTCTTGAGACTCTTGAAGACCGTCAGGTGCCCTGGGCAGCCAGAGCTGGCCAGAGGGACTTCCGCATCTGCACCCCACTCTGGGAGTTTGTGAGCAAGCAGGACTGCAAATTCCTGCAAAGCCGTGGCCCCCATCTGCTCCAGTAGCCAAATTCTAGCTGTCATAGCGGATAGTAAACCAGGGCCTAGCAGGAGGAAGGCTGCGGTCCAGTGGTTGAGAACCATTAACCGAGATCACACAATATGATAAATATGAATACGCCATGCACTATTACAGATTCTCATTTACACTAAGGCTGATGACACACATGTGACTCTTGAGATTTTCATCCCTATGGAATTGCTTTCTCTGTAGCTTAGGAAGTGAGGCGTCGCTCGCATCACTAGCTATTGAAATTTAGCAACATTTGGGCCAGTGACAGAACCTTTGGTGTGTGTGGCTACAGAGGGAGCAATTCCATAGGTAGCTTTTAGACCCCTTTCACACTGGGTGCGATTTTCAGGCACTTTAGCGCTGGAAATAGCCTCTGCTAAGCACCTGAAAACCGCCTCCCATTCAATTTCACACTGGAGCAGTGCACTTGCGGGACGTTCTGAAAAGTCCTGCAAGCAGCATCTTTGGGGCGGGTTGGGAGCTCTGTATTTAGCGCTCGCAAAACGCCCTGCCCATTGAAATAAAATTTGAAAGCGCCGCAAAACGGGAGTTTTTAACCCTTTTTTGGGGGTTAAAAGCGCCCGCTAGTGGCTGAAAAGAGGCACAAAAGCGCTGCTTAAACAGCCCTAAAATGAGCGTGCAGCTAACGGCCGGAGCTTTCAGTGCGAAAGCAGTCTTTGAACGATCCTGCCGCTGGCAATTTGGCAGCCAGCATGTCCAAAGCAATTTTGTTATTATGGGCACCTCTTTTACTGCCTGTACCCTAGAAGAAGTGAATGAAAATAAATAAGTATCACTGACAGTGCTCAACTGTGTTCTTGCAAGTACACCTCAATCACATTAAAGTGGAACTTTAGTCAGAAAATTAAGTCCTGCTAGATCGCTTAAGGCTGTCACCATTTGCAGGTATATCTATGTAAAACATTAAAAAATGGTGCCTATGTTGCTTAAAATCCAGTAATGCGCTGTCTCACCCTAGTCTACACATGCTCAGTTGTTTTCCATTTTTAGGCACTGCTGAGTTTGTAGAGGCTGATCTGCTAACAGCCCTAAAGTGGAATTAAACCCTCCTACTCTTTACAGCAAAGGAAGCTGCTTCTGTTTGATCTGTAACTGCCATGTGATCAGTTATCACATTTGATGGTTTGACAGTTTGGTTGAGGACAACCCCGGCATTCCAGGAATGTAACTATCTTTTGAAACTGTTAAATCGATGGGTTCAGTTCCGCTTTACGATTTACTGTTGCTCAGGGGCTCTGGGTTTTAGCAAAATGGCAGCCTCCAGCAAGAAGAAACAGCAGGAATACTGGAAGCAATTTACAGCACCCTCATTTTGGTACGATAATTATTAAGGTGGAATGTATGGTCCTTGCTAAAGAACATTATTTTCCTTTATATTTTAATGGGTAAAGTTCTGCTTCAAGTATACTTTTCACAGTAAACATTTCCAGATTACTGCCATTTCCAACAGATTTTTCACCAATTTCAATTTTTTTTTTATCCAAAAAGAAGTTTTTATTGAAAAACAAGTACATACAGTCCAAAAAATCTTCAGGTAAATTGTACAACACAAATGGGCACAATTCCAGAAATAGATTTGAAAATGTACATTGATATAAACCCCACTACCAAACAATAAATTTACTATGTCCATTTCCTCTCTGATCCCTCCCCTCTGTCCACAGCAGGCAGGGCTTTCAAGCACTATTCAAATCTAATGCTGGGTACAAAAACGCATTCAAACATTATTAAAACGCAATAGCCTATCCATGACCAGGTCCTCCGGAGCTAGCCCAGGAGTACCAAGCCATGGCTCCCAAAGTTTTTCAAATTTAGTTGAACATCCCCTGTGTTGGTATATGATTTTTTCCATTCTCAGTGTATTGCTTAGTGCGGCAATCCATTACTTGACTGAAGGGGGTGTTTCCGATTTCCAGTGCACCATGATCAACTTTCGGGCCATAAAAAGGGCCCTGGTGAGAGCCTCCCTGACATGAGGGTCCCACTACAACTAATCCAGCACATTCAAAATGCAGTGTCTGGGGTCCAACGGAATCGAGACCCCAAACACTGCACCCAGCACGTTCACCACCTCCCTCCAGTACTTATGCAATCTGGGGCACCTCCATAACATATGTATTAAATCTCCATGATCTCTTTTACATCTAGTACAGGTTGGCGTGGAAAGCAGACCCATATTATGTAGCCTATGAGGTGTATAATACGTTCTCAGGAGTGTATATAGTTGCGTTAGTCGTTGTGTTACGTTTAGTGAACATACAGAAACTGATTGGAGAGCCTCCTCCCATTGATCCTCATCTAGGGGCCCAACATCCAGCTCCCATTTTCCTTTTACTGTCAAGGGGTGTTTCATAAGGTATTTGTGGAGTAAAATGCTATAGCTCTGGGAAATGAAGGCTTTAGAGGTCTCAGCACCTTTAAGTAAAGTGATAAGAGGGGTCGAGTCAGTATGCCATTCAGAGGTTTTTTTTTTTCAAATTATAGTTTATTCAAACACCAAAAAGGGTACAGCTCCATCAGAATAATAACAAGGCAAGCATATATATTACTGGGTGAGGTCGCAGCCTCCCATAGTTCAATCACTTACTATTAAAATAACAGTGAAGACCATACAATTCAGAACAGTCAGAACTACGTACCACATAAGCCTTATCTGGTTTGAAATAAGAGTGAATGGGGCTAACCCCTCCATTTTACGTTTTCATTACTGAAAAAAGAGAAAATGAAGAAGAGCAAAGAGGTAGAAAAATAAAAGAGGAAAAAGTAAGAAGGAGTGCAAGGGGGTAAATAGGGAATAAGGAAGGAAGGGAGGGGAAGACAGGGATTGGGTGGGAAAGGACTGTGACTAGGGGAGGATCATGGAGGAGGACCAGGCACATAGAGGCAGCTAGAGCATATGACAGCCACATCATATCATCCAGGAGTTCTGATAAACAATCCCCAACAGACTTATTCTATAAAAGAAGTGATTGGCCTTCTTCTGAGTATATAAACATGTTCCATCTTGTCCAAGTTCTGGAGAATAGCTCATTTTGATGTCTAGCTGTCAGGATCAGATCCTCCATTTTTTTAATATCCTCTACCTTCCTGACCCACGCTCCCACCGAAGGGGGCTGTGTCGATTTCCACATCAAAGGAATACACGCCTTGGCTGCATCCAGCAAGTGACGTATCAGTGATTTTTTTATACACTTTGCTCGAAGAGTGAGCCGCATGGAGCAGGAAGAAGGCCGGATCATTTGATATTTGACGATCAGTGAACTTCTGAATGGTATTCTGAACAGTCTTCCAGAACTGCCCCAACAGGGGGCAGGTCCAGAAGATGTGGAGAATAGTACCCCGCTCACTCTGACATCTCCAACACCTATCCGAGGAAGATGGAAATATACTATGTATTTTTGCAGGAGTATTGTACCACCTAGTAAGTAGTTTATATTTGGTTTCCTGCATTTTCGTGCAAATCGAGGATCTATATGTAAAGTGTATGATGTTCTGCTTTTGACGGGTCGTTAATGTGCATTGCAAGTCTCGCTCCCACTCATCTATGTAATGTGGTCTGAAATCGTCCGGTGGTGTAATTAGTAATTGATAAGTAGCAGACAAGACATGAGGCATAGTGTCTTCTTCTGAGCAGTAAGTTTCATATGTAGTCAGATTTTGGTCAAAACTCCTGGGGGACGGTAGTGTTTTAAGGAAGTGGTTGAGCTGTGTAGCTCTCCAGAAGTCTAAGTGGAATGGGCCTGTTGGGCTCATCAGCTCGGATAAGGTAGGCCATTTACCATCTAGGATAAAGTGAGAAGCCTGGAAGTATTTCAAGTCCCTCAGGGATTGGAATACCGGATCTGTATATCCTGGGGTAAATTCTGGCGTTCCTAAGATCGGGGGAAGTGGAGACATTAGGGATATGAGACGAAATCGTGTAAACAACGCTGCACATGTACGTATGGTCACTCCAATCAGGGGATGGGTTTTTACAGTACTTGGAAGTCTATCATAACACCATGGTGCTCTGTTCAGGGGAATGTCACTTTGGGTTTGTTCCAGTCTAGTCCATAATCTAGTAGTCTGATGACGGTTCCAGTCTATAAGTCTGGTCAAGTGGGTAGCGTAGTAATATTTGCGAAGATCCGGTATTGCCAGCCCTCCATACAGTTTGGGTAGGGTAAGCAACCTCCTCGCGAGTCTAGGTCTCTTATGGGCCCACACAAAATCCAAAAATAGGGCATTAATCTGGTCAAAGTAGGAAGATGGAATTTGAATCGGCAAGGCCTGCAACAAATATAAGAATTTGGGCAGAATACACATCTTTAGGATGTTGCATCTCCCGAACCATGAGTGTAAACCTGTATGCCAGTAAGTTAGTAGGGTCCTAACCGATGTCAGGAGTGTGGGAAAGTTTAATGCGAATATCTTTGATAATTTGGGGGGAATGTGAGTTCCCAGGTACTTCAGGGCCGTGGAGGTCCGTTTAAAATGGAAGTTATTTTTGAGGGAGGCAAGAAGACGTGGCTGTATACCTATACCCATAGCTTCGGACTTGAATAGATTAATTTTCAGGTTGGATAAATTACTATAGGTTTTGAATTCTTGTAGTAAATTTGGGAGAGAAATTGCTGGGTTAGTCAGTGAGAATAGCATGTCGTCCGCATATGAGGCTACCTTCTGTTGGGAATCCCCCATCTTAACCCCAGTTATGTCTGGGTTGGAACGTATGGTACACAGGAAGGGTTCCAGTGACAGGGCGAAGAGGAGTGGGGATAAAGGGCATCCTTGGTGTGTTCCGTTCTCAATAGCAAACGGATCCGACAAGACTCCATTGGCTCGAACACGAGCTGTGGGGGTAGAGTAAAGTGACTTTATCCAATTGAGCATTGTATCGCCTAGCCCTATGTAATCCAGAACTGAAACCATAAATTGCCAATTCACCCTGTCAAAGGCCTTCTCTGCGTCCACGCTCAGAATAATGCAAGGTGTCTTAGTATGGTTGACTGTATGAATAAGGTTCAATACTTTAATCGTGTTGTCCCTTGCCTCTCTGGTTGGGACAAATCCCACTTGGTCCAGGTGGATTAGGGACGGGATATGCTTTTGGATCCTGGTGGCCAAAATTTTGGTGAAAATTTTTAGGTCTACGTTGAGTAATGATATTGGCCTATAACTGCTACAGGTCGTAGGATCTTTTCCGTCTTTTGGGATCACTGCAATATGTGCAGCTAGTGTGTCTCTTGGAATAGTCGTTCCCGACCCTAAAGAGTTGAAAAATTTAAGCATGTGTTCCCCCAGGGATGGTAACAAATTTTTGTAATACTGTGCCGTAAGCCCATCTGGCCCAGGAGCCTTCCCCAATTTTATGGTACTCACTGCTGCCTGAATTTCCTCAATGGTTAGTGGTTCATCTAGTAATTCACTAGTTTCAGTGGGGAGCGTGAGAAGCCCAGATTTGCTTAGGTAAGTCTCAATTTGAGCTCGCGAGGAGGATGCCTTCGGTAAACTGTAGAGGGACGCATAAAAGTCTTAAAATTCTCGTGCAACTTGATGAGGCAATGTGATCTTCTGGCCCGCAGGTGACTTCACGTGAGGGATATAGTTTGCTAGTATCTGTGTCTTCAGGGAGTTAGCTAGGAGCCTACCACATTTGTTTCCCGACTCATAGGAGACCCGTCGACATATCTGGATCGTTGCTTTAGCCTGAAATAGCATTAGATCGGAGATTCTGCTTCGTAGAAGCAGAATCTCCGCCTCAACAGTAGGCGTTTGTATATGTTTGTGTTTAGCTTCGGCTTTGTGTAGGTCCTCTAGAAGAGACCTCAGCTGAGCTGTGCGTTGTCTTTTAACTCATGCCCCATGTTTGATGAGGATGCCTCGGATCACCGTCTTATGTGCTTCCCAGAGTATTCCTGGGTCAGTGTCAGAGGTAGCGTTGGTCTTAAAATAATAATCTAATTCTCTGATCACGTCTTTACAAACTTCTTCATTTTGTAGAAGACTTTCATTGAGTCTCCACGTCCGTGATTTAGAGGTGAGACTGTCAGTCAAAGCGTATGTTAGCATAACCGGAGCGTGGTCAGACCAGGTAATGGAGTCAATCGAGCAGTCTCGTATAGCATGTAGTTGGGCATGAGGGATCAAGAAGTAATCTATCCGTGAATATATTTTATGTGGATTAGAATAGAAGGTGTAATCCCTCTCACTTGGGTGGAGAAGCCTCCACACATCAATCAATTGTGCTTTGTGAAGGGAGCGAGCAATGCGTTTCCTAATTGCTGGTGTAATTGAGGAATGACCCGAGGAAGTATCCTCCGTGGGAATCAATGGCACATTGAAGTCTCCCCCGAGGATCAACTGACCTCTCGTGAATTCCATCAATGTCTCTAGTGTTTTGGTAATGAAATGATCCTGGTGGCTATTAGTTGCATATATATTAGCGAGCGTTACCTCTACACCACCAATTTCCCCTCTGAGGAACAAGTAACGTCCCTCCGGGTCCGTCCTTACATCCGCACATTTCCAAAGGACTGATCTTGCAATGAGTATGGATACTCCCCGCGACTTAGTAGTCGCAAAGGTAGAGTGATAAACCGTTGGAAAATGTTTGTTTTTCAGTATCGGGAGGTTGTCTTTCTTAAAGTGGGTCTCCTGAAGAAATGCCACAGTGGCTTTATGGCGTCGAAGATCATTGACCAACATCCGCCTTTTCTCAGGCACATTTAGGCCTTTCACATTTAATGAAAGTACCCTAATCGTCTCCATGGCCCACAGTCACAGTCAGTGATCCCAGTAAAGGGATAGTAGTGGGGGAGGGGAGTGTAGGGTTTAGGGGGAAGGGAAAGCAGAGAGGGGGAGGGAGGAGTAAAGAATAGAATGTGAAAGACAGAGAGAGAAAAAAGAGTGCCAGACACGCACCTCACAGGTGCTACAGTAGCAATCTAATAAGATAGCACATTAGTGCTAGGACGCTCACCAGCTACACACTGGTAATCGAGCGCAGACCTAATTGGGAGCGGGGTAAGCAATAGCCAGTGGTGAGTCCCCTGACCCCCCCCCCCCACCCTTGTGAAACATGTATAATGATATTGGGAAGATATCGGCTATGTTATTTATTAAAGAAAATAAAAAGGAAAAAAAGAAAAGAAAAATGCAGACAAGAACGTTTAAACTAACTATCAGAAACGGTACATACCATCTTATCAAATTTCTATCAGTCTGTCACATGCCACATAACATCTCCATAGGCAAGGCTCGGGAGATTCGGGGGTTATGGGACCTCCCTGCTTTGCAATCCTGCAGTATCTAGAGTATACCTTCCCGAGCTGGTTGTCCAGGAGACAGTAGGCTGATAAGGGTGCGTCCCCTTCCTCACAACTAAGGTGACGAGTCCCGGTAACCTCCAACCCCTGGGTAGATAGTGTGAGGTGAGCCCTCCCCCTCCTTAAACATTCCACCTACACACTTCCCTCTGCATGGGTCTCCCTGAAGCAAGATTAAGGATGGGGACATTCCATTATGCCCTGGGCATATCTTGTCTAATGATAGGGGTCTGGGTTCGGCGAGAGACAACCTCCCTCCACCCCTCGTCACACAACCCATAGAGGTGTATTACATGAGGGGGGGTTAAAGCCCCCTCCCCTCCACCACAAGATATAATTTTCCCACAATCAACAGTGTTTCCCTCATGTAAACCGATAGCGTACTTTCCTTTTGAGCAAGCAGAATAGTCTGTTCTAAAATCAGGAACCATTTTTACACTGGTGAGGGGGACGTAAGCCAGCAGCCAGTCATGTAGAGGGAGTGGAATGTACATTCTCGTCGGTTTTGTGCAGCGAGGGGTAACATAAATCTCTAGTGTGCAACCTTCGTGATTCCATATTAAGTAGATAAATCCCGGCTACTGGAATTGCTCCCCTCACTACATTCTGGAAGCGACAATCTTCTGCATCCACAGGTCCCTTCTACTTTGTCGGATTCCCGATGCCTTGCAAATATCCCATGTGCGGGGTGGGATTGTGGATTTAGGTGTAAGATGTGTCTATTGGTATGAGGGTGAGTATGCACCAAGTGTGCTGGATCGGAGGAAACTGGTGTAGCCTTTAGCTTCTTCGGGTATAACTATCGATCAGGACAAGGCAAAACTCATTGCTAAATAAAATGTCATGACTCACGTGTACCTTCTCCGGAGGGTGCCCGGGTCCTCCTTCTCGAGCGTTGCTGACGGAGAGGCTGGAAGACCTGTTGGGAAGAGGAGCCCGGGCGTCCCAGCGGTCGAGGACTCATTGCCAGCCAGTTGGGACTGAGATCGGTTCTACACCTAGAAATGCAAAACAATCCGGCAACTCCGATGGGGTTCGTAGGTTAAAGGTTGCGGCTCCGTTGCGGAAGTTAACTGCCAAGGGATAACCCCAGCGATATGTGCATCCTTGACGGCGGGCCTGATCTAGAATCGGTCGCAATAGGGCTCTCCTCTGTAGTGTTGCCCTCGATAGGTCAGGCAGATTCTTGATCGCTGCTCCATCAAACTCCACCGCGCCATGATCCCATGCCTTCCGTAGGATTTGTTCCTTCTGCGTGTAGCAGTGGAGCCTGCAGAGTACATCCCGAGGTCTATCTGGATCGGACGATCAAGGGCCTAGTGATCTGTGCACACGGTCCAGTTCGAGTGTAGGAGGTGTAGCCCCTAGGACCTGCTGAAAAATAGCCACCACAGTCGCCTCCAGATCCTCGGCACCTGTAGCCTCAGGAAGACCTCGCAGTCGCAAATTATTGCGGCGACTACGGTCCTCAAGGTCCTCAAGGCGTAATTGTAAATCCACAGCCATGGTCGTCTGTGTCGCCTGAGCTTGCTCCAGGAAAGCGACTCGTTGTGTAAGGGAAGCAATCGAGCCTTCTCCCGTGTCCACCCGATCTGTTATCGCTTGTATCTCCTCTCCTATTTCTTGAATGTCCCTGGCGTGTGCCTCTTCCACCCGAGAAATAAGGGCCTCGATATCCGATTTGGAGGGTAAGGCCTCAAAGTCCAACCTTGGTAGGGAGGGCTCTCAGGATAGCATGTAGCTCATCTGGTATGCCACTTTGCCGTTGTACTGTATCGGCCATATCCGATCCAAAAATAGCTGGGGTCTCTGATAAGCAGTCCGATGCCGTAGATGAAGCCAGGGATCTACGTAATTCAAGCGTGACAGAGTCTGCCATTAGGTGACCACGAGGCGCTGAAACTATGGCGCCCGGTGATCTCCTCTGGGAGTCACGGAAATAACTCAGAATACTGCCCCGTGAAGATATTGTTGGAGTCCCGTGTGTCGTAGATCTTGTCTTATACCTCTTGGAGGTTAGCATACCTCCTTTGCAGCAATGTAAAGCCGTTAAAATCGTGGGTGAGAAAGGGGGAAGCCAGGAGCTCTAGGAAGACACGTTCTCACTCAGCCATCGCCAGGCCACGCCCCTCCATTCAGAGGTTTTTGATTGGGTTGTAAATGCATGCCTAAGTTGCATATAATAAAAAAGCATGGAGGCCGGCAGTCCATATAGGTCTCTCAAAGTGTCAAACGATCGTTATTTTCCATCGCTTATAATTTGCTTTAAGTAAATAATACCAAACCTTTTCCACCTCTCCGCATGCTGTAGTTTAGCCATCTCTGGATAGGATTCATTTCCCCAAATAGGACTATACTCATTAATACCTGTCGCCTCCTGAATATACTTAGTTTTATTCCAGCCCGCCATTTCAAAAACAAAGTCAGCTGCGGGGGTGGATGCATAGAGTGGCCTCTTTGTATAGAGACCATCGGGATCCTGGTTGAAGGAATGGCAGAAGGCTTCAGTAGTACCAGGGTTCCATGTGATCGATGGAGAAAAGAATCCTGGACTGCAGAATGGGTTATAAAATAAACAATAACAGAGCACAACAGTGCTGGTGAACAACCATGCAACTGCACTTGGGTATTTCCATGTATGGTTTGATGCCCTCACTACAGTGAGAGACCATGCAAAAATAAAAGATATGATCAACCTGACAGACCTTGCCAACAGGGCAGGTCCATAGGGCCTAATACGGCCTAAAAACAGGCCAACTAAAAAAATCACACATCTCAAGTTGAATAAGGGGGGGTTTCACAGTTCAGTTCCTTTCACTTAAGAGATATGGGATAATCCCCGGCATTTAGGTAACTTGGAGAGAGACAGGTATATTGGCGGGTAATGATAGATGGTAAAGAGACAAAGTCAGAATTATGGTAGTAACGTTGCAGTAAGAAAAAAGAAACCCCCCCCAGTAGGGAGGAGGGAATATGGCATCTAGGTATACAGACAGACCTCTTTTTATCCAGTGCAATGTCCCGGTCAGTCACCTTCCGCATCCGCACGGTGACGGCGTAGCGCCTGTTCATTGTGATCTAACCAGGCAGACGCCTCTCTGGCAGAATCAAAGAACTGTGCATGACCTTTCGCTGTCACTCGCAATTTCGCTGGGTAGAGCATAGCATATGTCAGTTGTAAAGCTCTGAGGCGCCTCTTTACCTCACTGAACTTTGCTCTATTTCTCTGCACCTCGGCCGAGAAGTCTGGATAGAACGACACTCTTACTCCATTAAACTTTAACGTAACACCGCCTCTCTGTCACGATAGTGTAGCAGCTTGGCCAGCATTGATCTGGGGGGGAGCACCTTGTGGAGGAGGCCACCCCAGCACTCTATGGGCCCTCTCCACTGTAAAAAATGGGGAAAAAGCTTCACGGCCAAATATCTCTACCAACCAGTTCTCCACAAACGATGTGGGATCCTTACCCTCAGATTTCTCCGGGAGGCCGACAATACGGACATTGTTTCTGCGCAAACGGTTTTCTGTGTCCTCTGCTCTGTTGTATATGTCTTGGGCTATACGGTATGCAAAAAGTTAGGGTATATTGGCGCTACCTATAGACATTAAATACTGGGATAGCCTATACATATATCCCCCCTTTTTTATTTTTTAAAAATTGTAGTGATAGGTCTGTGGGGTATATGAATTATCTAAATTCCTCTTATAGTATGAGTGATACCCCAGCAAACACAAAATATGTCTACTAATCATATAACACACGTCAAATGTCGCACAGCTTAGATAGTTCTACAGCATCTAGAGAAAAAGCCAGAGGCTATATTCCATTATGTGCATTTGCTGAAAGCCATATACCAATGCGGTGATGTGCGTATAGGTTATATGTATTAAATTAATACCCTATGCGTTTTGGGTATAACTTAAAATCGCATACAGACAAAACAGCTAATAAAAAACATCCAGCAACTAGATTTCCAACATATACTATGACAATCCATATACTGATGTTCCTATGGCAATTTCAGATTCCCAATGGTGACTTTGATGATGAATCAATTTGTCAGGTGACTCTCGTGCTCCCCCTTTTGGTTGCCTACTCACCAGCTTCCAGAACCCCACCAGGGGTATACCGCATATGGTGTAATATGTTGGATCACTTCACTGGCTGTTTCATCTGGTAAATCTTGCTGTAATCAGCTCCACAGACCCCACGACGGGGAAATGCTCCTGTATCTTCTAGCTGTTATATATTGTGCTGGATTCCACTCATATAGTCAAAAAGAAAGGAAAAGCTTCCATGGCGTAATAAAGTATAAACACTTTATTTAAAATATATATAAAAGCCCACACAGCGAAAAAAACTGGGCTGAAAATTAGTGAATTCAAACAGGCAGGACTAAGTCACAAAAATAATTTGCAGAGTAAAAATTAAAAAATAAAAATAAAAAAGAAAGAAAAAATCAGGCGCTATGTATGCCTCTGTCCAGATGGATTAGGGCAGCAATAGACCTGAGCAGTACAAACTTTTGTTAAAAAGTCCCTCCTAACAGGCATAGGCAGCGAGGTGGGGGTATGTAACCACCAGCCGCTCACAGCGTCCTCCTCTCTCGTATGCCCTGGAGCTGACTGACAGAGCGTGATGCCGTTGTGCGCGCTTCGTCACATGACGTCCTCAGCAACGGTATCACACTCATGCATCTGTTGGATTTTATAAGGAGAGGGTGTGTATACACAACTTGCGCTTTAGACTGCAAAGCTATGGAGATAGATACATCCACTCCAAAGCCAATACCTAATAATACAACAAATTGATCTCCCATTCACTTTATGTTAAACCTTTTATGCAATCTGTATATCTATATTAATATTTTATTATCTATACATGGGTTTTGAAAGCGCTCTCCATTGACCAGAATCAGTTATAATATACAATACTCCCCCTGCTGGTTCAAAAGCAGAAGCCAGCACTACAAGTCAATTCAGTATAACACTAGTACAAGGGAAATTCCTGAGTGATATCTCATATAAAAATTAATATCATACTCAAACATGGACATAAGGGTACAGCCACATTCCCAACATATATTATTTACATGCTAACCCCCATTTTTCTATCATAAAAACTTATATATTCCAAATTAATAATGACATAAGATTATATGATATATCAGATGGTCTGATCTCTCACAGGTTGAATAGTGTAAATTCCATAATACTTAAATCTAAAAAATCTAAAAATAACTAAAATTAATTATGTATATAAATGTGATTATTAGTGTCATGTGTTAATAACACACACGTGCTAATGAGTAAGTGTGTTGGTAAGTATCATCACCAAATTTTGACACTATACCATACGTGATCTATTTAAAGATTCTACCTTGTAGAAATTGTATCCTAGTTGTAAAAAAATAAATAATATAGACTATAGAGTGTATGTGCCTTATTCAAACTAAACCACCCATAGTATTAGGCGTGTAAGTGACCTTAACTACATGTGAATGGTATGCCCCTATGGGTAGATTAGAGGACAAATCATAAATAACTAATTAATATGTGTACAACCAGTGCCTATGGAGTTATATTTACATATATCTATATATGAGTTACGTTAATTTATAGAGGAAGGAGAACCAGGCATATAGGTTCCTTACTGTAATTCCTACATGTCAACTTATGTGGGGATTAGCTATACCCCACATTCACGTAAAGGTAGAGAGGACCTAAGCATATCAAGAATCAGCTATGAAACAGTTCAAATCTATATCCAGGTTGAGACCCCTAGGCGCCAGGGACCTCAACCTGTATATCCAAGCCGTTTCATTCTGTGAAATGAGGGTGGTCTTATTCCCTCCTCTCCAGTGATCTTTAATGGAATCGATACCATAAAAGATTAACCCTGATGGGTCCCTTTTGTGCACTTGATCAAAGTGACGTGACAAATTGTGTTTCCTTATGTTCTGGATATGTTCTCGAATACGTACATATAAGGGCCGAGTAGTTCTACCCACATATTGGAGGTGGCAAGGGCATTCGATAACGTACGTTACGTGGGTACTATGACACGTAATCAAGTTTCTGATTTTATATTCTTTCTGATCGACCTTTGATCTAAAGGTTTCTCTCCTCCTGGGTACCTTCTTACTAACCCTGCAGGGTAAGCATCTTTGGCATTTATAAAAGCCTTTTAGGTTAGGGAAAATCTCTATTTGCTTGGGGGGATCGGTAACATTATGGACCAGATGGTCACGAAGGTTGGGGGCTCTTCTGTAGACGAAATTAGGTTTGTTCGGTAGTATCTTGGCCAACACTCTATCCTCCTTGAGGATAGGCCAATACTTCCTGATGATTCGTTCTAAACTTTTATATTGACTATTAAATCCCGTTATGAACGCTGTGTCCATTACTTTGTTTTTTCTTATGTTTTTCGTGAACAGTTGTCTTCTATTCATACCTGCTACACTCGCTTTCAGTTTTACCATTTCGTCCTTTCTATAGCCTTTTTCACAGAATTGCTCAATCAGCCCATCTGCTTGGGCCAGAAAGTCCTCGATGTTGTCGCAGTTTCTGCGTAATCTCAATAGCTGTCCTTTAGGGATATTTCTCTTCCATTGTGGATGATGACAGCTCGTGGTGGGTATATACCCATTTTTATCAGGGCCTTAAAGTACGTTTTGGTATACAATCTGTCTTCATTCTTGAAGATCACTAGATCTAAATATTCAATATGTTGATGGTTCCATTTCCCGGTAAAGGTAAGGCCATATCTATTATTATTGAGATTATTTAGAAACTGTTCAAACTCTTCTGGTGTTCCCTCCCAGATTATAAATAGGTCGTCAATGTACCTCCGATAGAACTTGAGGTGGGGGTTGTTTCCTGTATATAGATACTCCTCCTCCCACATATTCATCAGGAGGTTTGCTACGCTCGGTGCGTAGCGTGCCCCCATTGCGACTCCTTTCTGTTGGACATAATAGTTGTTATTGTACCAGAAGTAGTTGCAACTCATTGCCAATTCTAGGCCTTCCAATATATAATTGATTTGTGGTTGTCTCATCTCTGTGTGTTCATGTAAGGCTTTCTCCACACCATGTAGGCCATCTTTTTGCACAATACTGGTGTAGAGAGAATTAACGTCAATTGTAGCAAGTATGTAGTTCTGAGTTCCTCTAATTTCTTGTAGGTCTTGCAAGAGTTGTGAGCTGTCACGTAGATAGGATTTACCCTTGCATACCACTGGTTTCCAAAATTTGTCTAAGTATTCACCCAACCTTGAGAAAATAGAATTTATCCCACTAACTATGGGTCTTCCAGGGGGCTTCTCCAGCCTTTTATGAATCTTGGGGGTATAATATATGACCGGGGTCTTGGTAGAATTGGATATGAGGTATTCAGCTTCCTGGGTGTTGAGTATTCCACTATCTTTCCCTTTTTGTACAAAGGCCTTGAGCTTTTTCATGTACATCTTCTTAGGGTTGTTTTTTAATTTCTTATATGTATTCTCCACCTGTAACAGATTATTCATTTCCTCCTCATAATCTTCCTTATTCAGGATCACTAGTCCTCCCCCCTTATCTGCCGGTCGTATAACCACCTCATTCTTTTTACTCAGTCCTCTGATTGTTTATCAAATCTTTTTGGCTTTATGGTTGTTATTCTTTTCCAATTTTCTTACATCTTCTTCTACCATTTTTTCAAATGCTGCCATGTATTGATTACCTGGGGTGTTCGGGTTGAAGATGGATTTGTTCTTAAGCTGGGTATGTAAGTAGACCGATTCGGTACTTGTTCGTGTACCTTCATTTTCGGCGAAATGTTTCTTTAAATTGAGTTTCCTCATAAATATATATATATATATATATATATATATATATATATATATACATATATATATAATATATATGTTTGAAATTCATCCAAGGGTTTTTCTGGTGCATACTTCAGTCCTAAGTCCAAGATCTTCATCTCCTCTTGGGTAAACTGGACTTTGCTTAGATTATAGATACCCTTGCCTAATATTCCCTTCTCCTTTTTCTTTCTCCCCCCTCTTGTTCCTCTGGTCTGCTTCTTCTTCCGGTGGATCTTTGGGTAGGTCCTGTATTCCCCCCATGTTGGTTGTCCCATTCTTTCCTGGGGTGTCCATATATCCTCTGGTCTTGATATGCTCCTTGAGGCCGGTCGGCCCTTGGTCCTCCATAACCTTCTCTGTTCATGTTCATCCTTCTCCACGTCTGATTCCTGTAGGGGACTCGGGCCTTCCATTTGCCTGGTGGTCTGTCTCTTGGACCTCCCCTGGGAAAAACCCTTTCACCTTCATAGTTCTGTCTATATTGAACCCTTCTCTGGTCTTCATCCCCTCTCTCATAGTGGGGGTAGTTGTGCTCCCTCAATACAGAATATTGATTATGCGTAGGTATACTGAATCTTGGTGTACGTGGAGTTCCATATTGAGTATGATGTTGGTAATTTGATCTTCCATTTTCTGGTCTATCTAAAAATCTGTTAGGTGTCCTGTGTGGTAAATAATGCATAGGTAGGGAGTTATTCCCAATTGTCCTCTGTGGGGTATTGTAGATAGGTGTATCAATAGATGTGTCAACAGACGTATCCCCCTCATAGGGTAGTTCTTCCACCACCATATCTTCTGTCTCTACATTGGCCAACTGCCATTTGTATACTTGTGTATTATTATAATCGACCACGTCCCGTTTGTATTTCTTCAATTTCTTTGCTTGTATATTAGTGTCATATTTTTTAATAATGTCCTGAAGCTCCTTCTCCTTATCTTTGTATTCCTTCTGATTAGAATAGGGTATTAATTGATCCTTAATCTCTGTTATATGAGTCTCTATCCCTTTTAATTTAAATTTTCTTCTTTTTACAATTTTGTGTAGTAGTTCATTTTCGCATCCATTGAGAAATGAATACCATTCCTCCATGAGTTCTGGGTCCCCAATGCCATCGTTAGGGTTAATATCCCATCGGAGTCTTCTTGGGGTCATCTTAGCTTTAATGTATGTTTCTAGAGTGGCTATGTCCCACCACACCCTTAGTTGCTTTTCCATGGTGTGTCTTAATTGTTTCATTAGGCCTTGCATGTCATGGGTACTCACTACTACCTCCTGATTAAACAGACCTGCAAGGTCAACATTTCTGTTCCCCATATAGCCAAATATGTCCATAGCAGCAGTTATAAAACGCACCGAGGTGCGGTTAAAGCAATATAAATGGAAAAAAACTGCGCTTTAGGGCCTGGCTATAGGATCAGAAAGCACAGGTTACTGCCTCCTTTCCACAAAGTCCCTAATAAGGTACCTTGTACAGTATGTGAAAGTAAAAAGTTAGGGTATATTGGCGCTACCTATAGACATTAAATACTGGGATAGCCTATACATATATCCCCCCTTTTTTATTTTTTAAAAATTGTAGTGATAGGTCTGCGGGGTATATGAATTATCTAAATTCCCCTTATAGTATGAGTGATACCCCAGCAAACACAAAATATGTCTACTAATCATATAACACACGTCAAATGTCGCACAGCTTAGATAGTTCTACAGCATCTAGAGAAAAAGCCAGAGGCTATATTCCATTATGTGCATTTGCTGAAAGCCATATATCAATGCGGTGATGTGCGTATAGGTTATATGTATTAAATTAATACCCTATGCGTTTTGGTATAGTGTCAAAATTTGGTGATGATACTTACCAACACACTTACTCATTAGCACGTGTGTGTTATTAACACATGACACTAATAATCACATTTATATACATAATTAATTTTAGTTATTTTTAGATTTTTTAGATTTAAGTATTATGGAATTTACACTATTCAACCTGTGTGAGATCAGACCATCTGATATAACATATAATCTTATGTCATTATTAATTTGGAATATATAAGTTTTTATGATAGAAAAATGGGGGTTAGCATGTAAATAATATATGTTGGGAATGTGGCTGTACCCTTATGTCCATGTTTGAGTATGATATTAATTTTTATATGAGATATCACTCAGGAATTTCCCTTGTACTAGTGTTATACTGAATTGACTTGTAGTACTGGCTTCTGCTTTTGAACCAGCAGGGGGAGTATTGTATATTATAACTGATTCTGGTCAATGGAGAGCGCTTTCAAAACCCATGTATAGATAATAAAATATTAATATAGATATACAGATTGCATAAAAGGTTTAACATAAAGTGAATGGGAGATCAATTTGTTGTATTATTAGGTATTGGCTTTGGAGTGGATTTATCTATCTCCATAGCTTTGCAGTCTAAAGCGCAAGTTGTGTATACACACCCTTTCCTTATAAAATCCAACAGATGCATGAGTGTGATACCGTTGCTGAGGACGTCATGTGACGAAGCGCGCACAACGGCATCACGCTCTGTCAGTCAGCTCCAGGGCATACGAGAGAGGAGGACGCTGTGAGCGGCTGGTGGTTACATACCCCCACCTCGCTGCCTATGCCTGTTAGGAGGGACTTTTTAACAAAAGTTTGTACTGCTCAGGTCTATTGCTGCCCTAATCCATCTGGACAGAGGCATACAATAGCGCCTGATTTTTTCTTTCTTTTTTATTTTTATTTTTATTTTTTAATTTTTACTCTGCAAATTATTTTTGTGACTTAGTCCTGCCTGTTTGAATTCACTAATTTTCAGCCCAGTTTTTTTCGCTGTGTGGGCTTTTATATATATTTTAAATAAAGTGTTTATACTTTATTACGCCATGGAAGCTTTTCCTTTCTTTTTGAATATATGAGTGGAATCCAGCACAATATATAACAGCTAGAAGATACAGGAGCATTTCCCCGTCGTGGGGTCTGTGGAGCTGATTACAGCAAGATTTACCAGATGAAACAGCCAGTGAAGTGATCCAACATATTACACCATATGCGGTATACCCCTGGTGGGGTTCTGGAAGCTGGTGAGTAGGCAACCAAAAGGGGGAGCACGAGAGTCACCTGACAAATTGATTCATCACCAAAGTCACCATTGGGAATCTGAAATTGCCATAGGAACATCAGTATATGGATTGTCATAATATATGTTGGAAATCTAGTTGCTGGATGTTTTTTATTAGCTGTTTTGTCTGTATGCGATTTTAAGTTATACCCAAAACGCATAGGGTATTAATTTAATACATATAACCTATACGCACATCACCGCATTGGTATATGGCTTTCAGCAAATGCACATAATGGAATATAGCCTCTGGCTTTTTCTCTAGATGCTGTAGAACTATCTAAGCTGTGGGACATTTGACGTGTGTTATATGATTAGTAGACATATTTTGTGTTTGCTGGGGTATCACTCATACTATAAGGGGAATTTAGATAATTCATATACCCCACAGACCTATCACTACAATTTTTAAAAAATAAAAAAAGGGGGGATATATGTATAGGCTATCCCAGTATTTAATGTCTATAGGTAGCGCCAATATACCCTAACTTTTTACTTTCACATACTGTACAAGGTACCTTATTAGGGACTTTGTGGAAAGGGAGGCAGCAACCTGTGCTTTCTGATCCTATAGCCAGGCCCTAAAGCGTAGTTTTTTTCCATTTATATTGCTTTAACCGCACCTCGGTGCGTTTTATAACTGCTGCTATGGACATATTTGGCTATATGGGGAACAGAAATGTTGACCTTGCAGGTCTATTTAATCAGGAGGTAGTAGTGAGTACCCATGACATGCAAGGCCTAATGAAACAATTAAGACACACCATGGAAAAGCAACTAAGGGTGTGGTGGGACATAGCCACTCTAGAAACATACATTAAAGCTAAGATGACCCCAAGAAGACTCCCATGGGATATTAACCCTAACGATGGCATTGGGGACCCAGAACTCATGGAGGAATGGTATTCATTTCTCAATGGATGCGAAAATGAACTACTACACAAAATTGTAAAAAGAAGAAAATTTAAATTAAAAGGGATAGAGACTCATATAACAGAGATTAAGGATCAATTAATACCCTATGCTAATCAGAAGGAATGCAAAGATAAGGAGAAGGAGCTTCAGGACATTATTAAAAAATATGACACTAATATACAAGCAAAGAAATTGAAGAAATACAAACGGGACGTGGTCGATTATAATAATACACAAGTATACAAATGGCAGTTGGCCAATGTAGAGACAGAAGATATGGTGGTGGAAGAACTACCCTATGAGGGGGATACGTCTGTTGACACATCTATTGATACACCCATCTACAATACCCCACAGAGGACAATTGGGAATAACTCCCTACCTATGCATTATTTACCACACAGGACACCTAACAGATTTTTAGATAGACCAGAAAATGGAAGATCAAATTACCAACATCATACTCAATATGGAACTCCACGTACACCAAGATTCAGTATACCTACGCATAATCAATATTCTGTATTGAGGGAGCACAACTACCCCCACTATGAGAGAGGGGATGAAGACCAGAGAAGGGTTCAATATAGACAGAGCTATGAAAGTGAAAGGGTTTTTCCCAGGGGAGGTCCAAGAGACAGACCACCAGGCAAATGGAAGGCCCGAGTCCCCTACAGGAATCAGACGTGGAGAAGGATGAACATGAACAGAGAAGGTTATGGAGGACCAAGGGCCGACCGGCCTCAAGGAGCATATCAAGACCAGAGGATATATGGACACCCCAGGAAAGAATGGGACAACCAACATGGGGGGAATACAGGACCTACCCAAAGATCCACCGGAAGAAGAAGCAGACCAGAGGAACAAGAGGGGGGAGAAAGAAAAAGGAGAAGGGAATATTAGGCAAGGGTATCTTTAATCTAAGCAAAGTCCAGTTTACCCAAGAGGAGATGAAGATCTTGGACTTAGGACTGAAGTATGCACCAGAAAAACCCTTGGATGAATTTCAAACATATATAGACCTCAAGAAATTTATGATGAAACTCAATTTAAAGAAACATTTCGCCGAAAATGAAGGTACACGAACAAGTACCGAATCGGTCTACTTACATACCCAACTTAAGAACAAATCCATCTTCAACCCGAACACCCCAGGTAATCAATGCATGGCAGCATTTGAAAAAATGGTAGAAGAAGATGTAAGAAAATTGGAAAAGAATAACAACCATAAAGCCAAAAAGATTTGGAAAACAATCAGAGGACTGAGTAAAAAGAATGAGGTGGTTATACGACCGGCAGATAAGGGGGGAGGACTAGTGATCCTGAATAAGAAAGATTATGAGGAGGAAATGAATAATCTGTTACAGGTGGAGAATACATATAAGAAATTAAAAAACAACCCTAAGAAGATGTACATGAAAAAGCTCAAGGCCTTTGTACAAAAAGGGAAAGATAGTGGAATACTCAACACCCAGGAAGCTGAATACCTCATATCCAATTCTACCAAGACCCCGGTCATATATTATACCCCCAAGATTCATAAAAGGCTGGAGAAGCCCCCTGGAAGACCCATAGTTAGTGGGATAAATTCTATTTTCTCAAGGTTGGGTGAATACTTAGACAAATTTTGGAAACCAGTGGTATGCAAGGGTAAATCCTATCTACGTGACAGCTCACAACTCTTGCAAGACCTACAAGAAATTAGAGGAACTCAGAACTACATACTTGCTACAATTGACGTTAATTCTCTCTACACCAGTATTGTGCAAAAAGATGGCCTACATGGTGTGGAGAAAGCCTTACATGAACACACAGAGATGAGACAACCACAAATCAATTATATATTGGAAGGCCTAGAATTGGCAATGAGTTGCAACTACTTCTGGTACAATAACAACTATTATGTCCAACAGAAAGGAGTCGCAATGGGGGCACGCTACGCACCGAGCGTAGCAAACCTCCTGATGAATATGTGGGAGGAGGAGTATCTATATACAGGAAACAACCCCCACCTCAAGTTCTATCAGAGGTACATTGACGACCTATTTATAATCTGGGAGGGAACACCAGAAGAGTTTGAACAGTTTCTAAATAATCTCAATAATAATAGATATGGCCTTACCTTTACCGGGAAATGGAACCATCAACATATTGAATATTTAGATCTAGTGATCTTCAAGAATGAAGACAGATTGTATACCAAAACGTACTTTAAGGCCCTGATAAAAATGGGTATATACCCACCACGAGCTGTCATCATCCACAATGGAAGAGAAATATCCCTAAAGGACAGCTATTGAGATTACGCAGAAACTGTGACAACATCGAGGACTTTCTGGCCCAAGCAGATGGGCTGATTGAGCAATTCTGTGAAAAAGGCTATAGAAAGGACGAACTGGTAAAACTGAAAGCGAGTGTAGCAGGTATGAATAGAAGACAACTGTTCACGAAAAACATAAGAAAAAACAAAGTAATAGACACAGCGTTCATAACGGGATTTAATAGTCAATATAAAAGTTTAGAACAAATCATCAGCAAGTATTGGCCTATCCTCAAGGAGGATAGAGTGTTGGCCAAGATACTACCGAACAAACCTAATTTCGTCTACAGAAGAGCCCCCAACCTTCGTGACCATCTGGTCCATAATGTTACCGATCCCCCCAAGCAAATAGAGATTTTCCCTAACCTAAAAGGCTTTTATAAATGCCAAAGATGCTTACCCTGCAGGGTTAGTAAGAAGGTACCCAGGAGGAGAGAAACCTTTAGATCAAAGGTCGATCAGAAAGAATATAAAATCAGAAACTTGATTACGTGTCATAGTACCCACGTAACGTACGTTATCGAATGCCCTTGCCACCTCCAATATGTGGGTAGAACTACTCGGCCCTTATATGTACGTATTCGAGAACATATCCAGAACATAAGGAAAGGTTTCCCTAAACACAATTTGTCACGTCACTTTGATCAAGTGCACAAAAGGGACCCATCAGGGTTAATCTTTTATGGTATCGATTCCATTAAAGATCACTGGAGAGGAGGGAATAAGACCACCCTCATTTCACAGAATGAAACGGCTTGGATATACAGGTTGAGGTCCCTGGCGCCTAGGGGCCTCAACCTGGATATAGATTTGAACTGTTTCATAGCTGATTCTTGATATGCTTAGGTCCTCTCTACCTTTACGTGAATGTGGGGTATAGCTAATCCCCACATAAGTTGACATGTAGGAATTACAGTAAGGAACCTATATGCCTGGTTCTCCTTCCTCTATAAATTAACGTAACTCATATATAGATATATGTAAATATAACTCCATAGGCACTGGTTGTACACATATTAATTAGTTATTTATGATTTGTCCTCTAATCTACCCATAGGGGCATACCATTCACATGTAGTTAAGGTCACTTACACGCCTAATACTATGGGTGGTTTAGTTTGAATAAGGCACATACACTCTATAGTCTATATTATATATTTATACAACTAGGATACAATTTCTACTAGGTAGAATCTTTAAATAGATCACGTATGGTATAGTGTCAAAATTTGGTGATGATACTTACCAACACACTTACTCATTAGCACGTGTGTGTTATTAACACATGACACTAATAATCACATTTATATACATAATTAATTTTAGTTATTTTTAGATTTAAGTATTATGGAATTTACACTATTCAACCTGTGAGAGATCAGACCATCTGATATAACATATAATCTTATGTCATTATTAATTTGGAATATATAAGTTTTTATGATAGAAAAATGGGGGTTAGCATGTAAATAATATATGTTGGGAATGTGGCTGTACCCTTATGTCCATGTTTGAGTATGATATTAATTTTTATATGAGATATCACTCAGGAATTTCCCTTGTACTAGTGTTATACTGAATTGACTTGTAGTGCTGGCTTCTGCTTTTGAACCAGCAGGGGGAGTATTGTATATTATAACTGATTCTGGTCAATGGAGAGCGCTTTCAAAACCCATGTATAGATAATAAAATATTAATATAGATATACAGATTGCATAAAAGGTTTAACATAAAGTGAATGGGAGATCAATTTGTTGTATTATTAGGTATTGGCTTTGGAGTGGATGTATCTATCTCCATAGCTTTGCAGTCTAAAGCGCAAGTTGTGTATACACACCCTCTCCTTATAAAATCCAACAGATGCATGAGTGTGATACCGTTGCTGAGGACGTCATGTGACGAAGCGCGCACAACGGCATCACGCTCTGTCAGTCAGCTCCAGGGCATACGAGAGAGGAGGACGCTGTGAGCGGCTGGTGGTTACATACCCCCACCTCGCTGCCTATGCCTGTTAGGAGGGACTTTTTAACAAAAGTTTGTACTGCTCAGGTCTATTGCTGCCCTAATCCATCTGGACAGAGGCATACAATAGCGCCTGATTTTTTCTTTCTTTTTTAATTTTATTTTTATTTTTATTTTTTAATTTTTACTCTGCAAATTATTTTTGTGACTTAGTCCTGCCTGTTTGAATTCACTAATTTTCAGCCCAGTTTTTTTCGCTGTGTGGGCTTTTATATATATTTTAAATAAAGTGTTTATACTTTATTACGCCATGGAAGCTTTTCCTTTCTTTTTGAATATATGAGTGGAATCCAGCACAATATATAACAGCTAGAAGATACAGGAGCATTTCCCCGTCGTGGGGTCTGTGGAGCTGATTACAGCAAGATTTACCAGATGAAACAGCCAGTGAAGTGATCCAACATATTACACCATATGCGGTATACCCCTGGTGGGGTTCTGGAAGCTGGTGAGTAGGCAACCAAAAGGGGGAGCACGAGAGTCACCTGACAAATTGATTCATCACCAAAGTCACCATTGGGAATCTGAAATTGCCATAGGAACATCAGTATATGGACTGTCATAATATATGTTGGAAATCTAGTTGCTGGATGTTTTTTATTAGCTGTTTTGTCTGTATGCGATTTTAAGTTATACCCAAAACGCATAGGGTATTAATTTAATACATATAACCTATACGCACATCACCGCATTGGTATATGGCTTTCAGCAAATGCACATAATGGAATATAGCCTCTGGCTTTTTCTCTAGATGCTGTAGAACTATCTAAGCTGTGCGACATTTGACGTGTGTTATATGATTAGTAGACATATTTTGTGTTTGCTGGGGTATCACTCATACTATAAGGGGAATTTAGATAATTCATATACCCCACAGACCTATCACTACAATTTTTAAAAAATAAAAAAGGGGGGATATATGTATAGGCTATCCCAGTATTTAATGTCTATAGGTAGCGCCAATATACCCTAACTTTTTACTTTCACATACTGTACAAGGTACCTTATTAGGGACTTTGTGGAAAGGGAGGCAGCAACCTGTGCTTTCTGATCCTATAGCCAGGCCCTAAAGCGCAGTTTTTTTCCATTTATATTGCTATACGGTATGCAGCCTTTGCTTCTCGCGCCAGCAAGGGTAATTGCTCCTCTATATCACAAACTCTGCTCTCAACTGCAGTTGCTCTTTCTCTGACCTTTTGAAGGTCTTGTCTTAGTAGAGACACCTCCTCTTTCAGGCCCCCAAACTGCTCCTTCACATCAGTGACTGCAGCCGTGCACACATGCACACAGCCTTTAGGATATCAGCCAGTGTGGGTTGCTCCAGGTTCTCTAATATTTCATTCGAGGGTGGGGGGGAGTTAGGACGAGAGATATCTTCTTGAAACTGCACAGGAGTACTGTCTGTATCATGGCCCCAATCGGCCTGTGTAAAAAGATCTGCAGCCTCCCCATTGCTTACCGTCCCCGTCCCCCCCCCCCGTCCTCCGGGCCAGGCAATTTCTGTGTATAATATGTCTTGTCCCTGTATTGCTCCTTACCCGATGCTTTCAATTGTTTTTTGCTGATATTGTCCCTGGGATTGTCTGTCGTGCGCGGCGTGCGCTGTGTTCTGGCTGCTGCAGCAGCGGCGCCATCTTGGGAGCCCGGTCCCGCCATCTCCAACGGGCCTCGGCGGGTCTTCCCTCGTGTGCAGAGGGCCGGTGGTGGGTCCGGAAGGTGGGGGGTCTCGGAAGCCAGCTGGGGGGCCGAAAAAAACAGGATCAGAGTTGCCGGGAGAGGATCAGACTACGGATCAGGCAGGAGCTGTGAGAAGTGCGTCCTTTCACATGTCGATCTTGGCCATGCCCCCACCAATTCCAATTTTTAAATTGATAAAATTGTGAATCCAGTTAAAATAACTTATAATGCTTATAGTATGCCTTTCTAACTTGGCAAAACCAAGTCAGAGTTAGTGTATGCATAAAGATTTTTATAGAACATGAATGGTTTAAACCCCCTATGAGTTTTTTTTTTGCAGTCTTTGTTTCACTAGGAAGATATCCCTTTACATCGTGTCCTGGAGATGCAACAGGAAATGAAAGGAAATTAAGTGTTCTCTGATCTCCTGCAGATCTAGTAAATGGCTGGACATACACAGTATTCCCTTTGAATAGTTTGTACAATTCAAGGCACTCTTGTTCTGGAAGCCACAGCATGACCAGAATTGTGGTCAGAGGAAATCACAAAAAGGCTTTTGGATTGCCTGAAGTAAGATACATAATATATGCTTGTTTTCAAGGCTCTTACAAAGCATATTTTATATTAGGATACCTGACTCCACTACTGAAGGAAACCTTTTTATTTTCATTGCTAGTTTAAGTGTCCATAGAGACTCCATTTGCCACGTACACACGATCGGAAATTCGGCCAGCAAAAGGCCGATGAGAGCTTTTGGTTGGAAAATGCGACTGTGTGTATGCTTCATCTGACTTTTGCTGGCGGAATTCCCACCAGCAAAAGATTGAGAGCAGGTTCTCAATTTTTTGGTTGGAAAAAGTTCCTATCCGAAAATGCAATCGTCTGTACAAATTCCAATGCGCAAAATTCGACGCATGCTCGGAAGCATTGAACTTTATTTTCTCGGCTCGTCATAGTGTTGAACGTCACCGCATTCTTGAAGGTCGAAAGTTCAGAGAACTTTTGTGTGACCGTGTGTATGCAAGGCAAGCTTGAGCGGAATTCCGTCGGAAAAAACATCCAACCATCCAAATCCGCTCGTGTGTACGTGGCATAAGAGGGGCTGAGTCTGGCAGATGACTCCAGAAGCCAGAAAATGGTAAGACTACAACAGGACCTACCTGTGGCAAGGACATAAAAAAGCATGATTAGAGAGAGAGAGCAAGCAAAATATTTTACAGCCATATTCTTTTTTACATTTTTTTAAATGGAGATGTTTATTGAAAGACACTTCCAGGCCAAACAATAAGCATATACAGTCAGCAATAATGGTTTGTTGAAATAAAAAGAAACCGTGCATCACCGTGTCACATACACATAGGGGTTCATTTACTAAATGTAAATAGACTGAACTTTGCAAAGTGCAGCTGCTCCAGAGCTTAGTAAACGAGGTAAAGCGTCACTTTGCAAAGAACACCCAATCATGTGTAAGTAGGGTTGCCACCTTTTCTTCAAGCCAAACCCGAACACTTTCGCGGCGCACAGCAATTTTTTTGTAGTACATGCTATAGGATTGTAAAATACCTTGGGTTACCCAAAGAGAGTAGTAATGAGGTGTGCTACAGTGAACAGTGGCTGTGGCCCAATTGCATTAACAGTGGGGGGGGGACTTAAAGGGCATGGTTAAATAAAACAAAAGCATTAGTGTACCCATAAAATATGATTCGATTAATAAAAGAAATGTCAGTTAAAATATGAAAATAGCCTACCTTAAAAGTGGACACTGTCAGCCAGTAGAGCAGTGGACGGTGTCAGTATGGCAGTGGACGGTGTCAGTAGGGCAGTGGACAGTGTCAGTATAGCAGTGGACGGTGTCAGTAGAGCAGTGGATGGTGTCAGCAGAGCAGTGGACGGTGTCAGTAGAGCAGTGGACGGTGTCAGCAGAGCAGTGGATGGTGTCAGCAGAGCAGTGGATGGTGTCAGTAGAGCAGTGGATGGTGTCAGTAGAGTAGTGGACGGTGTCAGTAGAGCAGTGGGCGGTGTCAGCAGAGCAGTGGATGGTGTCAGTAGAGCAGTGGATGGTGTCAGTAGAGTAGTGGACGGTGTCAGTAGAGCAGTGGGCGGTGTCAGCAGAGCAGTGGATGGTGTCAGTAGAGCAGTGGATGGTGTCAGTAGAGTAGTGGACGGTGTCAGTAGAGCAGTGGGCGGTGTCAGCAGAGCAGTGGATGGTGTCAGTAGAGCAGTGGACGGTGTCAGTAGGGCAGTGGACGGTGTCAGTAGAGCAGTGGATGGTGTCAGTAGAGTAAAGGACGGTGTCAGTAGGGCAGTGGACGGTGTCAGTAGAGCAGTGGATGGTGTCAGTAGGGCAGAGGACGGTGTCAGTAGAGCAGTGGACGGTGTCAGTAGAGCAATGGACGGTGTCAGTAGGGCAGTGGATGGTGTCAGTAGAGTAGGGGACAGTGTCAGTAGAGCAGTGGGCGGTGTCAGTAGAGCAGTGGATGGTGTCAGTAGAGCAGTGGACGGTGTCAGAGCAGAGGACGGTGTCAGAGCAGAGGACAGTGTCAGTAGAGCAAAGGACGGTGTCAGTAGGGCAGTGGACGGTGTCAGTAGGGCAGTGGATGGTGTCAGTAGAGTAGTGGACGGTGTCAGTAGAGCAGTGGGCGGTGTCAGTAGAGCAGTGGATGGTGTCAGGAGAGCAGTGGACGATGTCAGAGCAGAGGACAGTGTCAGAGCAGAGGACGGTGTCAGTAGAGCAGTGGACGGTGCCAGTAGGACAGAGGATGATGTCAGAGCAGTGGACGGTGTCAGTAGAGCAGTGGACGGTGTCAGTAGAGCAGTGGACGGTGTCAGTAGAGCAGTGGACGGTGTCACCCGATGAGAACTGTATATATGAATGGTGTATGGGGGGGTGGAGAACAGTATCTATAGATGTTATATGGGGGGGTGGAGAACTGTATATATGGAGGGGACTGTATATATGGGGGGAGGACTGTATATATGGATGGTGTATGGGGGGACTGTATATATGAGGGGGACTGTATATATGGATGGTGTATGGGGGGGAGGACTGTATATATGGGGGGACTGTATATATGGATGGTGTATGAGGAGGAGAGAGAGAACTATATGAATGGTATATGGGAGGGGGGCGGCAGAACTGTATGTATAGTATATGGTGGGGGGAGAGGGGGTGTATGTATGTATGTATGTATGTATGTATGTATAGTGTATGGTGAGGGGAGAGGGGGTGTATGTATATATGTATGTATAGTGTATGGTGGTGGGGGGGAGAGGTGAGAGTACTTTGAAATCCTGACATTGCAAAAACTTACCTTACAAGCTGGGCTCCAGTCCCAGCGCGTTCTCTGCACACATTCCAGCAGAGTAGCAGGGAATGGGCTCCACCCACCGCCTTGTCCCTTCTGCAGGCAGCCAGAGGATTCGAGGAGAGCACCCGGTCGGCCACATGGAGGCTCCGCCTCTGCCTCTGTGTCCCGACTTCGTCCTGCACTCAGACAGCTGAGCAGGAGCAGAAATTAAGCAGCGCTAAGGCAGCGCTGCAGACCCGAACTCCAGGGCCGCACTGATGAGACCCGGGCACATGTTTCAAAACCCGTACTGTCCGGGTGAATCCCGGACAGGTGGCAACCCTATGTGTAAGGGAAAAAAAATAAAAGCATTTTGCTTGCACATGATTGGAAGTCAGCAGAGCTTTTGCTCATTTATCAAGCTCTGGAGCAACTGCTCTTACAGAGTACAACTGCACTTTGCAAAGTGCACAGTCTATTTACCTTTAGTAAATCAACCCCATAGTATCCCATCTGGTAACAAATGATGGGCTACCCTCATGAAAAGAGACAATCATCCATTTACAGCAGCTATTACATACTTATAAATAGCATGGAACAACACCCTCACAAGAGGACCTGACTAATTAACCACCAGCCAACCTGCTCACACAGATATACTGCAGCAGGTCGGCTCTCCTGCGCAAATCAACGTACCTGTACATCGGTCCATGCAAGGAGTATAGTGGGCGCCGCAGGGGCATGCCCACGGACTCGATGTCCACTGGTGACTTGGGGGAATGGGGAACTGCCTATGTAAACAAGGCGATTCCCCGTTCTGCCTAATGGCGTGACAGAGATCTACTGTTCCCAGTGATCGGGAACCCATCCCCCTTACAGTTAGAACACACCCAGGGAATACACTTAACCCCTTGATCGCCCCCTAGTGTTAACCCCCTCCCTGCCAGTGTAATTTTTACATTGATCAGTGCATTTTTATAGCACTGAGCAATGTAATAATGTCACTGGTCCTGAAAAAAGTGTCATTTGGGGTCAGATTTGTCCGCCGCAATGTCGCAGTCCCACTAAAAAAATTGCAGATCGCCGCCATTACCAGTAAAAACAGTACAAATAAATAAATAGTCCCTAAAACTTTCCCATAGTTTGTAGATGCGACCTGAACGACCGCAACATACAGGGATATACAATGTAATACTGACATATAATCACACACATAGGTAGGACTTTTTTTTTTCAGCCTCACCTACTATGTAACTATGCAACTATGTAACTTTTGCGCAAACCAATCAATATACATAGTACATATGTAGAAGAATATATATCGGCATAAACTGATGAATACATTTTTATGTTTTTTTTGGATAGGCATTATAGCAGAAAGTAAAGAAAAAATTTTTTTTTTTTCAAAATTGTCGCTCTTTTTTTGTTTACAGCGCAATAAATAAAAACTGCAGAGGTGATCAAATACCACCAAAAGAAAGCTCTTTTTGTGGGTAAAAAAAGGTGTCAATTTTGTTTTGGTACAGCGTTGTATGACTGCGCAATTTGTCAGTTAAAGCGACGCAGTGCTGTATCACAAAAAATGGCCTTGTCATTAAGGGAGCAAATTCTTCCGAGGCTGAAGTGGTTAAAGAAGTCTTTGAGTTACTAGCTCTAGTAGACTGAGTCCCAGTGTGTCTAGGCATGGAGCCCATATGCTAGTAGATATATTTTCCAGCCTAAAGGGCTGTGCACAGGGGCTGAATTTCAGACAGGGTCCAGCCTCTGTCGAAGGGGCATGACTGAAAAAAGGTCTGCAAATTGGCATCCAATCAGCGCTCTCAGCCAACAGCTGAGAATGCTGACCAGAGTGTTCTGGCGGGGGAGTGTTACCCTGTCAGAACACAATAGCTCAGCAAGGGGAGATCACTATACTAACATCAGATTGTTAGTACAGGATCTCCTCCCAAGCTCTTCGGGTTTTTTTCATTCAGCCTGCTGTGTTGAACGAAAAAGAACTAGTAGTGTGTACTAGGCTTTAGCGTGTCTCTCATGTACCCTATCGACATATTCATTTTTAAAAGCAGAACTCCAGCTTTTCTTCCCCAAAACAACAGATGCATTGTGCATGTAAATGAATCACAACCCCACTGTCATTATATCTGTATCTTACATTATTTAGCTGTAAAAAGCAAGTTTGTGTGTCTGTGATGTCACTTTTCCTCCTGGCTGAATTTCAACGTTTTCTGACTTCCTGTTTCCTTCCTTTACCAGTCCTGATACTACATGTCCCATCATGCTTTGAGCCTCTGTAGTTTCAGGGGAGACTGTCACATGGTACAAAGCCTCTACTAAACCCAGAATATCAGGAGATATGCAGACAATAGAGCAACATGGTACAGAGAGATATGATCTATGCTGGGACTGATCATTCCATTCACTTCTGGTGAAAAAAAAGTTGGAGTTAGCTTTAAAGTCATTTTAGCCTGAGATATCTTCCCACCTTGTAAGGATAGGGCATACAACTATTGATTACAGAGCAAACACTTCAAAAATAATAGAATACATAGTTTTTTTGTCTGAAATGATTAGGTCATGTGACCAGTGGCGGCCCGTCCATATGAAGCGCTTGGTTTTCAATGTTTTTTTTTGTCTTTTGAAGCACATGATTAGACCCTGAGGCTCTAATTGGCTTAAAAAAAGAGTGGGCTTGGGGTGCAGAGCACTGCGCCCTGAGCCCATCCAGTTGTGTGACAATAGCATACTAATATTCGCTATTGTCTTCCTGGTTCCCCTCCCGGCCAATCAGCAAGTGGGTCCTGATACCCAATTGGCCAGGGAGCCTCAGGTCTTGGGGAGGAGGGAGAATCGCCACCTTCCTGTCCAACTCCCGCAGGGGGGGTTGGTTTGCCATCCCCCCAAAATACTGAGCACCAGCCACCACTGCATGTAAATGCTTTTTTTTCTAGTCAGTGTGGTCTGGGTAAGTGGCTGGTATAAGCTGCAACATCCCCCCTAGACCATGCAGAGCAAAGTGCAACTGTCCATCAGGCATTTAATCTGCCTGGTGGGCACTGCTGGTGTGACATGGGCAGCTGGAAGAATTATGCCAACAGTAAGCAAATAGTAAACCGAGCGTACTTGTTAAGGGAGGGGGAACATGCGCACTGTGGTGGCAACCCTGCAGAGATTCTATAAACTGGTAGATTGTTGCCATCAAAATGAAGGAGGGCCTAGTGACTGGGGTGTCTAGTCATTTCCATGAAAAAAAGGTTTAATAGAGAAACAAGGGTCATAGAGAGGTTATAAAAATTATTAGGAAGGTATTACTGACATTTTTTGTTTTTAGGTTTACAACCACTTTAGTTGAAATGCAGTTCCATGACAGGCTAGTGAGATTTGAGGGAGAAGAATAGTAAAACAATCGATGTGCTGCCTTTAGCTTTTTCCTGCCATTGCCACATGACTTATATTAGTGGCAGCAGGGGGGGTTCACACACACTCCTGGATGCCGTAGCAGCCAGGAGTGCCTGTACACTTCACAAGCCGACTGCGTGTTAAAACAACAACCAAGATATCCTAACTGTTAGACCCCTTTCACACTGGGGCTGCCTGTGCGTTGCTAACCGCCCCAAAGATCCTGCTTGCAGGACTTTTTCTAACGTCCTGCAAGCTTGGGCTTTCACACTCGGGCAGCATGGGAAGCAGTTAAAATGCCTGAAAACTGCCTCAGAGCCGGTTCACACGGGGGCGACTTGTCAGGCGACCTAGCCGCCTGACAAGTCGCCTCCCGTTCTGTACAATGGAACCGTTCTAATCGGAGCGACGCAAGTCGCTCCGACTTAGAAGAAAGGTTCCTGTACTACTTTGGGGGCGACTTGCATAGACTTCTATACAGAAGTCGTCTTGCAAGTCGCCCCGGCAGTCGTGTGCAGGTCGCCTCGGTGAGGCGACCTGCAAGTCGTGCCGCGTCTAGTGTGAACCGGCACTTAGTGTGAAAGGGGTCTTAACCTTTAATTTACCTCCCAGCAGTCATACTCCTCTGTCCACACCCCAATGAAAGTAAAGTTATTGTTTAAAGGCACTGGCAGTAAATGTTTCCCAGCAAAGTTAATGCTCACCGCTTCTGCAGCACACTCTGCCAAACTCCACTTTAATGATAAGTATTCACTACTGTATCCAGTAGGCAGTGGCGGCTGGTGCTCAAAATTTTTTGGGGGGCGCAAACAAACTGAAAAATTCAGAAAAATAAACCCCATCAATTGCAGCCTCACTGTGCCCATCAATCGTGCAGCCACTGTGCCATCAAACACAGCCACTGTACCATCAAACGAAGCCACTGTGCCATCAAACGCAGCCACTATGCCCATCAATTGCCGCCACTGTGCCCATCAAACGCTGCCACTGTGCCCATCAAACGTTGCCACTGTGCCCATCAAACGCTCCCACTGTGCCATCAAATGCTCCCACTGTGCAATCAAATGCTCCCACTGTACCCCATCAAATGATCCCACTGTGCCCCATCAAATGATCCTACTGTGCCCATCAAATGCTGCCACTGTCCCGCCCG
This sequence comes from Aquarana catesbeiana, assembly GCF_042186555.1. Lineage (NCBI taxonomy): Eukaryota > Metazoa > Chordata > Amphibia > Anura > Ranidae > Aquarana > Aquarana catesbeiana. The sequence goes on along the minus strand of NC_133334.1, from coordinate 209,198,378 downwards.
CCATCTGCTCAGAACTTACCCTGTCCCGGTGGGGCAGCGGGTGACGGCGGTGGGCGGTGTCCTCGATGTCTTCTTCTCCCAACCTCTCCTATGATTGGACGCCTGATAGGCATCCAATCACAGCCATCAGCCAATCATGTGACGGGTAACCAGACCCGAGCACCTGATTGGCGGACATGCGGTTCAGTGTTAGGAAAGTGAATATTCATTCGTTTTTCTAACATAGCTGGGTGAACTGCAAGCGCCAAGCATGGCGCTTGCTGTTTACCTTTTTTGACGCCTATTAGAGCCCATGGCTCTAATCAGGTGCTTCAAAAACATCCCCTGCCTCTGTAATTCAGGCGCCCGAAAAGGGGCCGGGCATCTGAATAGGGGGTGGCAGCGGTGGCTGTGGCATTGCATGAATCTATCTATTGGTGATAGAGGGGGTGACTGGAGAGAGGGGGCAGCGCCCGTGCACCCTTATGGACGCACTGCCACTGCCCGTAGGTATGCAGGGATTAGCAGGGGGAACCATTGAGTGAAGTGGGGACCTGGAATTTTACACTCCCAGAAGCGTTGGTTTTGAAGTGTCTTTAGATAGCGATTCCTTTTCCCTATAGTAATGTTCAGTGGCTTGGGCTTTGCTTACCTCCCAATTTTTTGAGATGGGAATGAGGGACACCTATTAGCAAAAATATGTAGGCATATGACACACCTCCTTAACCGGTTCTCGACCAGCCGCTGCAGTTTTACTGCGGCAGAATGGCACAAGTGGGTGAAACATTACCTTACGCCAGGCGCGCGGCCGCCTAGGGGGGCGCGCACGTCCCCGATGATCGGATTAGTTTCAGAACTGATCAGTTTTCAGGCCCAGGCCAATGATTTCTGGCCTTGACCTGCTGATCGGTTCTGACAAATGAAATGCTTCCCTTGCCTGTAAGTGTAAACACAGGCAGAGGAAGTGATGTCATCTCCCTCTCTGGAATTCTTTTCTGTTCCAGAGAGAGGAGAGAGGACATCCAAACGTGAGTTGCACCAACACTACACTGACACAGTACATGTAGGCACACACTTCACCCCTGATCGCCCCCCTAGTTAACCCCTTCACTCCCTGCCACTGTGTCACCCAGTGCAGTGTTCATATTTTTCTTTGATCACTGTACTGGTGTCATTTGTGACACTAATCAGCGTTAGGTCTAGGGACCCCCCTAAACCCCCTAATAAAGGTTTAACCCCTTGATCACCCCGTCACCAGTGATCACTGTATTAGTGTCACGGGTGACGCTGGTTAGTTAGTTATTCTTTTATAGTGTCAGGGCACCCGCCGTGCATTACCTGATAAAAAGTTTAACCCCCTGACCACCCGGCGTGTGATATCAGTTAGGTTTTAGCGTCAGTTAGGGTCTGCGTCGCCCCAGGCAGCGTCAAATTAGTGCCAGTAGCGCTAACACCCACGCACGCACCATACACCTCCCTTAGTAATATAGTGTCTGAACGGATCAATATCTTTGATCTGATCAGAACTATATTAGCGTCCCCAATAGTTTAGGGTTCCAAAAAATGCAGTGTTAGTGGGATTAGCCCAGATGCGTTTAGCCCCTCCACCCAGTCCAGCCCATCCAAGTGCAGTATCAATCGATTACTGTCACTTACAAACACTAAACACATAACTGCAGCATTTGCAGAGTCAGGCCTGATCCCTGCGAACGCTAACAGTTTTTTTGGTAGCGTTTGAAGTCTGACAGTCAGGTGCTCTTTTTCTCCTGTGAGTTTCACTAGTTGCACCAGTAAATTTAGAGGCCAAAATGTCCAATCGAAGGTACACTAGTGAAGAGGCCTACATGTTTATGAGCAGGACAGATGAGAGTGAAGAGCAACGCACCCATCTGTCAGATTCAGGCTCAGAATATGAATTTATTCCAATTGGCCTTGCTGAATGCTTTTGTGCTATACAAAGCTTCAGGACGAACTGGATCCTTCCTTAAATTCCAGGAAGAGATCATCACAGCACTTCTGTTTCCAGACGGTGCTGTGGCCCAACTTCCCAATCCAAATGCAGTGAGCCGGCTGCATAGTTACATAGTTACATAGTTAGTAAGGTTGAATAAAGACACCAGTTCATCCTGAGTGAGTGTGGGTGCATGTCTACAATTGTCCCTATCCCTGTACATTGTGTCTCATTAAGATGCTCTTCTATTATATTATTATTTATTTAAGGAACCCATATAGCGTCGTCAATTTACACAGCGCTCCACACATACATCACACACTCACATCGGTCCCTACCCTCAAGTTGCCCACAATCCAAGGTCCCCAACTCACATTCATATACTAGGACTAATTTTGGACAGAAGCCAATTAGTGCATGAGAGGCATTTTCCGTATGTCCTTCCTGGTACCCCTACCCAAAGAAATCCCCAAAGAAGATGTCGTGTCTGCAGAAAACGTGGATATAGGCATGACACACACTTTTATTGTCCCTCCTGTGCTGACCAATCTGGTCTTTGCATTGGTGAATGTTTCGACACACTAGTGGAATATCAGCATAAGGTACAGCATTGCACAGTCCTAGGGCTCACTTACACAGTGTCTCGAAAGATGAGATGGCCATCACCATTTGGGAGACCCTAATCTGGAACTTTTACAGTTTACAGTTTATATAAAAGTGCAAAAAAAAAAAAAAAACACAAAAAAAAAGCCAATAATAGTTGTGGTTTTATTTTTTTCTCTCTCTATTTTTCCTCTCTTTTATGTTCGCTCTCTATTGTCAGCTCTGTTGTTCGCTCTTTATTGTTCTATATATATTGTTCTCTCTCTAATGTTACTGTATTTTAGAACTGTAATGTTTTATTTTTACTATGTTTTATTGTATTTGCTTTGCGGGTATGTTATGTCTGTTATACTGTAATGTTACTTTTTTTAATTGTTAACCATCATTTGCTTAGCAGGTACACCATTCAGCTGCAGCATGGCTTTATTTATTCTGACAGCAACAGCGTTTGCTCCCACGATACGTAAAGCCGTGACTCCAGCACTGTAGGAGGTGATTTTACCACCACAGTTAAAAAAAAAAGCATATATGCCGAAGCATGAGGGCAGGGATGGAGGAGCGATTTGCTCTTAACATTAGCCCTCATGCCTCGGCATATATTTTTTCGGCACGGATTGCGTTAAAAAATCAAGTTGTTTTATTGAGTTAATGTTTTATCGTTACCATTGTTTGCTTTTCAGGTACGCCATTCAGCTGCAGCACTGATTTAGCTATCTTGACAGCAACAGCGTTTGCTCTCATGATACGAAAATCAGTGATTCCAGCGCTGTAGGAGGTGATTTCACCACCACAGTTAAAAAAAAAATGGTGCATGTATGCCCATCATTAGAAGTGGGTGGATGAAGGGCGGTATTCTAATGGTGGGCATACCCACCAATCAATCTCTTTTTTTCGTTTAGCCCACAGGCTGCATGAAAAAAAGAATATTACAATATATGCCCAACAAGGACCAGCAATGTACTGGTATGTTGCTGGACTTTGAGTGGTTATACCAGAATGATGCCTGCAGGTTTAGGTATCATCTTGGTATCATTTTTTCAACCAGCGGTCGGCTTTCATGTAAAAGCAATCCTAGTGGCTAATTAGCCTCTAGACTGCTTTTACAAGCAGTGGGAGGGAACGTCCCCTCCTCCCACGGCTTTTTCATTGTTTTCTCGAGCTCCCCTGTCTCAACAGGGAACCCGAGAATGCAGCCAGCTGACCATAGAGCTGATCAGGGACCAGAACGGCTCCAATCATCTCTATGGCTTAAGAAACCAGAAGCTACGAGCATTTCATGACTTAGTTTTCGCCGGATATAAACAGCGCCATTGGGAATTTGGGAAAGCATTTTATCACACCGATCTTGGTGTGGTCAGATGCTTTGAGGGCAGAGGAGAGATCTAGGGTCTAATAGACCCCATTTTTTTCAAAAAAGAGCACCTGTCACTACGTATTGCTATCATAGGGGATATTTACATTCCCTGAGATAACAATAAAAATGATATAAAAAAAAAAAAAAAAAATTAAAGGAACAGTTTAAAAATAAAATAAAAAAGCAAAATTAAAAAAAAAAAAAAAAAAAAAAAAAAGTACCCCTGTCCCCCCGTGCTCACGCTCAAAGGCGAACGCAAGCATCATTATAGTGCCACAATGTAATAATTGCCACAATGTGATTAGTAGTCCATAACAGATATCACTCATTATGATCCGATGGAACGGGACTGTTCAGAGGATGTAACAATTACTCCATTCACCACACATTTGAAGAGGGGCAACCAAACCACAGCCAAAGAAATGATTTGAAAGACCAAATGGCCGCTTACCAGATCTGTTGGATCTCAGGTTATAGAGATCATTAGGCATGTGCAGGAGGGATCAATCAGCCAGGGACAATGTTTTCATCCGTTCATCCGATATCCGAATCCTCTCCTCCAAAGACAACTCTCCAACTACTGCAGTGTGCTTCGTGGGACCTTTGTCAGAGTAAAGTCGCTCATAGGGCGTTTTATGAAAGGCAGAAAGAAGACTTCATGGTGCAGTACTAAGATCAAGATTTCTTCATTCCAATAAAGTGCTAAGCAACTGACATCCAGAAAAAATGGTGTATTCGATAAGAACTCACAGCCACGGTTCAAGCCAGCCAGCTGGTGCGTGGTGACGTCAGGTCCTACAGCTCCAACAGACGAGTTTCTCCGTATGAGGCATCGACTGGGAAAGATCATCTTTTTTGTTACATCAAACATTTGGGCAATATAGTGCATTAAGATTAAAAAAAAGTGTTTTTTTTTTTTTAATTGCGTTTGAAAAATCGCTGCGCAAATACTGTGTGAAAAAAATTGCAACACCCACCATTTTAATCTGTAGGGCCTTTGCTTTAAAAAATACATAATGTTTGGGGGTTCAAAGTAATTTTCTAGCAAAAAAAAAAAAAATTTAATGTAAACAAAAAGTGTCAGAGAGGGCTTTGCCTTCAAGTGGTTAGAAGAGTGGGTGATGTGTGACATAAGCTTCTAATGTTGTGCATAAAATGGCAGGACAGTTCAACCCCCCCCCCCCCAAATGACTTCTTTTTGGAAAGTAGACACCCCAAGCTATTTGCTGATGGGCATGTTGAGTCCATGGAATATTTTATATTTTGCCACAAGTTTCGGGAAAATTACAAACTTTCATTTTTTTGTTTTTTTTTGCACAAAGTTGTCACTAAATGATATATTGCTCAAACATGCCATGGGCATATGTGAAATTACACCCCAAAATACATTCTGCTGCTTCTCCTGAGTATGGGGATACCACATGTGTGAGACTTTTTAGGAGCCTAGCCACGTACAGGAACAAAGCACCGCCTTCAGGCTTTCTAAAGGCGTAAAATTGTGATTTTACTCCTCACTACCTATCACAGTTATGGAGGCCCTGAAATGTCCAGATAGCACAACCCCCCACCCCCCCCCAAATGACGCCATTTTGGAAAGTAGACACCCCAAGGTATTTGCTAAGAGGCATGGTGAGTATTTTGCAGCTCTCATTTGTTTTTGAAAATAAAGAAAGAAAATAAATTTTCTTTTTTTTTTTCTTTTTTCAATTTTCAAAACTTTGTGACAAAAAGCGAGATCTGCAAAATACCCAACATGCCTCTCAGCAAATAGCTTGGGGTGTTTACTTTCCAAAATTGGGTCATTTGGGGGGGGGGGTGCTATCTGGGCATTTTATGGCCTCCGAAACTGTGATAGGCAGTGAGGAGTGTAATCAAAAATTTACGCCCTTAGAAAGCCTGAAGGTGGTCATTGGTTTTCGGGGTCCTGTACACGGTTAGACTGCCAAAAAGTCCCACATATGTGGTATCTCCATACTCAGGAGAAGTAGCAGAATGTATTTTGGGGTGTAACTCTACATATATAAAAATACCATGTCTGAACAATATATCATTTAGTGACAACTTTGTGTAAAAAAAAAAAAAAATTGTAATTTTCCCGAAACTTGTGGCAAAATATAAAATAATTCCATGGACTCAACATGCCTCTCAGCAAATAGCTTGAAGCGTCTTCTTTCCAAAATGGGGTCATTTGGGGGGAGGTGAGGGGGTTGTGCTATCTTGACATTTCATGGCCTCTGAAACTGTGATAGGTAGTGAGGAAGTGAAATCACCATTTTACGCCCTAAGAAAGCTCAAAGGCGGTGATTGCTTTTCGGAGTCCTGTACATAGCTAGGCACTATGGGTGACGTCACTTGGCTCCTCCTGACGCGTTGCCTCACATGTCACGTGACATTATCAAGGGTCAAAAAGTCACGTGACATGTGATGCAACGCGTCGGGAGGAGCCAAGTGACATCACCCGTAGTGCTTGATTCACACTCGCAGCTCAAAGAGAGGAGGAGATCGCGGTGGGCGGACTGCTCTATGCGCTATCATACGAGACCAATACAGTGAGTGCACCTTGTTTGTGTTGCCATGATGTTTTAAATCAAAAGTTCATTGCGCAATGAAAGTTTCTTTGTATCTTATTGCATGAACGAAATTGAATTATTGGAGCTAAAACACCAGCGGATCACCAAGAATTCAGTGAGTCAATTCAAGGTGGAATTGGAACATAGGCTGAATTTTACCCATATATATATATTTTATATATATTTATAAACTATATATTTATAGTATTTATACTATATATATATATTTATAAACTATGGAGATCAGACCAAAATGAGGTACAAATGAGGAGGAAAGAGGGACAGATTGACTTTGTTCCAAATCAGGTACAGTTAGGAGCTAGGGGCTTTGGGAGAGGTAATAATTTACTATCTTCTTTGCAGGGAAAGCTTTTATTGACAGTTTGATTTTAATGACAGAATTGCTTTAAGTTAGTCTCATCCACATAGAGATAGAAAATTTTAGGATACGCTGCAATCTTTACGCTAATCCACAAGATGGCAGCATTGCATGGTGATTCAGTGACATTTAACTTGGCATTATCCTTGAACTGTTCCCTGATCACTTATGAATCATACTGCTCTGGAAAGTCTAACATTAATTGTGTGTGAACAAATTTTTCATAAGTGATCTTATGTAAGAATTTCTAATTACAAATTGGAAGTGTGAAGAAATGACAGGAACTTTATGTACTGTATAAACAGCACCTACATACAGAAAGTGGTGGGTCTAGCTAGACTCTGTATAGGAATCTGGTCTTAGCTGTAACCGGCTTTGGGTGGATCCTGGGCACTTGATTGGCATAAGGGAGGGGAAGAGCAAAAGCTGGTGTCATCAGAGGATACAAGGTGATTGTCTAGTGAAAGTAACATGGTGACTCTTCCAGTAGGGCCTGTTGCTTTCTGGTCACGTTTTGGCTACCAGTGACAAGGTGATAAGTGCCCTGCAAGGCAAGTTGTGTGCTGTGTGTCTCTGCCCAGAGAGTTTGAATAAGATTTTCAAAATGAATTCCGGGGGCACCCTTCTGACCACACCTACTTTTAACCCACATAAAAAAAACCCCCCAATTTATAGCCACACCCACAAAATCACACCCCCAAACAATTTATTACAGACTTTTGGAACAAGAGGCAGAATTTAAAGCTATAAAGACAAAATAAACATTTAAAAAACAGGCATCAAAATTAGGATGAGAGCATCGTATATTTGCTTCAGATGCATACCTTCCAACATCAGAAGTTGAGAAAGAGGGACATATTAGAACGGAGATAGCATATGCATGTGGTGAATAGTGGGTATGGCTAAATTCCACTGGCCATTGGGCGTGGCCTTAAGGAACATGGTTGAATATAGTCTAATGCCATGGATTTTCCGACGGGAAATGTTGGATGTGAGCTTGTTGTCGGAAAATCCGACCGTGTGTATGCTCCATCAAACATTTGCTGTCGGACTTTCTGCCAACAAATGTTGGCTAGCAGTTTCTCAAATTTTCCGCCGACAAAACTTTGTTGTCAGAAAGTCCGATTGTGTGTACACAAGTCTGCGCACAAAAGTCCACGCATGCTCAGAAGCAGAAGCAGCCGGTCTTGTAAACTAGCGTTTGTAATGGAGGATTAACATTCGTGACGTGGCAAATTAGGAAATCTCCAAATGCAGCGCACAATTCTCTTCTTTAATGGGATAATAATGAAGTTGCTTTTGTTGGTGATACTGATGGAGTTATTGCAAACGAATTTTCAAAGGCTTTTTTTTTTCAAGTGATATCAATAATAATAATAATAGTGCAAAATAAAAAACGTGCCCAAAGGGTGGCGCTAAAGAGCTGAAAAAACACGTAGACTGTCTAGTACGTCACTACGTTTGTAATTGTTGACCAACATTTGTGTGACCGCGTGTATGCAAGTCGAGTTGGAGCCAACAACCTTCGAACAAAATTCCATGGTTTTGTTGTCGGAACGTCAGATCGTATGTATGGGGCATAAGAGTACTAGTAGTACAGTACACTGCACATAAATGCCACAGCCCTTGCAACCACAAAATACTCCTAAACTACTGTACCACAAGTGTACCACAAGTGAGAGGTTCACACACAACCTAAGCCTAAAAGATCAGCTTAAAAAAATAAAATCACACATGGACAAAGAAAAAAGGAGGAAAAAAACCCCAGTGTTGGTGGTCAGTGGAAGAAATAAAATACTCAGTGTTAATGGTCAATGAGAGAAAAAAAAATGCCCCAGTGGAGAGAAAGAAGGAGCACAGGTGCTCAGAGTGTAAGGGGCAGGGGCACCGATGCTCTGTGCAGGAGAAGGGGGCACTGGTACTCTATGGGGGAGAGAAGGGCCCTGTTACTCTGTGGAGGGATCGGGTGGTACTTGTGTTGATGAGGTTAGGTTGAGGGATAGCGTGTCAGTGGGAGTCATTGGTATTCAGTAGGGGGTATTGGTGTGCAATTAATTACTTGCCAGTCCATGGTATGTGTCCTGCATCGCTGCCTCCCTCTGCCCAACAAAGCTGCAAAGGAGCTGAAGCCTTGTGCAGGAATGTGTATTCCAACACTTGGCCTGCAGAGGGACACAGCCCGAATCCACAGGATGCTGGGATTTTTTTAAAATCCAGGACAGTCCCACAAAATCTGGAAGGGATGATAGGTGTGCTAAAGAATGCACATGCATGAATCTGTCCAACCCCAGATCAGACATCATATGATCTTTCTTTTGTAATATAAACATACAATATAATCTTTAGCCCTCCAGAAACAGACTAATGAGCTGTGCATCTGGATTATAAAAAACTCATACACACCAGCCCACACTTTTAGCAATTACTGTGGCATAGGTATGGTTAGGTGTCCCTCCATACAACACCCAACCTAGTCCATCTCAGCTGGCATTGACATGCAGTTCGCAAAGTTTGGTTGGATCAGCATAGGCCAGAACAGGGGCATTTGAAAGGCTTCTCTTCAACTGGTGGAAGGCTTGGTCACACTGATCAGTCCATTGATCCTGAATCAGTTCTCGTAGATTCCTGGGCCCTTGGGTTTGTCTGGCTGACATCTGTAAATCTGCGTCGTCTTCCTCATCCTCACTCTTCAACAACTCATTTAGGGGTCAAGCTATCTTAGCAAATCCCTCATCGAATCTTCGGTAGTATGAGCAGAACCCCAGGAACAACTTCAGCTCAGTCACATTGGTAGGTCTTGGTTGGGAAGTGATGGCTTCTAGCTTCTTGTGATCAGTGGCCACTCCCTCAGCAGAGAAAATGTGTCCTCATGGTTAAGTAACAGAAGGCTGGTAGAACTGACACTGCTCCAGAGACAACTTCCACCCATCGTTATGAAGTCTCTTCAGGACCTTCTGTGGACGCTCTTCATGCTCTTCAATGGTTCTGCCGAAGACAATGATATTGTCTAGGTACACCAGCATTTTGATCAGGTTCATGTCCCCTACTGTCTTCTCCATCAGTCACTGGAAGGTTGCTGGAGCTCCTGACAGGCCTTGGGGCATTATGTTGAATTTGTAGAACCCCAGTGGACAGATAAAGGTGGTCTTCACTCAGTCTTTTGGATGCATGAGGAGCTGATAGAACCAACTCTTTAGGTCTAGCACACTGAACCACTTTGCCCCCGACAGGCATTGTAGAGCATCTTCTATCCATGGTGTGGTATATTAATTAGGGATAGTCCTCCCGTTGAGTGTGTGGCAGTCGATACACACCCTCAGGGAGCTGTTTTTTTTTCTGCATCACTACTATGAGGAAGATATAAAGGCTCCTTGACTCTTGAATGATGCCCATTCTCTTCAACTCTGCCAGTTGCTCACAGAGATCCTCTACATCACCCAGTGAAATCCGTTGGGCTCTTTTGCTAAATCGTCTTCCTGAAGGCGAATTTGCCAGGTGCTCTTTGCACACCTCACTATGAAATCACAGTGAGTTAGTTGTTTGTTTTCTGTTTTTAGGGTGTTCTGAGGGGCCAACCTCTCTACTGGAATCTCATCTTTTGCTCACCCCAACTAAATCAGATGGTGAGACGGGGGTAGCTATAATCATTTGTACTATCAGCATTCAGGCCTGTAAATTCACTGGAGAGTCAGTAATATCATGAACACTGACAGGAATCTTCCCATGACTTTGTTGCAAAACCCTGGTCAACAATACTTCAGGGATCAACTGCACCTGTGTCCTTTCCCCAAGAATCGGCTTCAAGGACAACAAAGGGCCCAGGTTTATCCCAACTGAAATTGACTAAAGCTCATAAACGTGCCACCTCCCCTGGCTGCAGTATCTTCTCACCTTGGTCTAGTCACCATAACCTCCCCAGTCCTTCTGCTAGGGTTTTCTGTTTTTGTACCATGCTCTGATACACTTGTCGTAGCATGGGGTTGCTATGTCATTTTTTGAGACAAGTGGGGTGAGTAGTCTCCTGATGAGACCAGTGTTTGTCCCTACTATCAGGGAAATCTTGTTGGCCCCATTTGGAAGAGGGCACACAATGGCAAGTGTATGAAATGTCTCTGATTGCCCAACTACGGAGGGATCGAAGGCCAACTTGATCAGCAGATACCCATCATAGGGGAAACCCTGAGTTCTGAGACCCCAAATTTCCACAAGTGCTTTGGAAGTCCCAGTGCAGCAGAGCCACCTGTGCTCCCGTATCCGGAAGGACCTTTGTGTAGATGCCGTCCACTTGGACTGGCACAATGGGAGAAAGCCTTGCTAACTTGTCGGTGATTTTGCTTGGCGCAACGGGGGCAGCAGATCCTACAGTTTGTATTTGTACCTACTTCCTGGTCTGACGGCTGTATTTGCTGGTGTCTAGATTGAGTTCTAGGAGGTTGGTGTGCACTGACTTTTTAAGGCTGCATGCCCAAGGTCAAGGAGGGCGAGTTAGATGGTTGCTCAGAAATGGAAGGGGGGCAACTGTAAGGCTTTGAACGCTCCCCTGTTGTATCCTTGATTCTTTTCAATTTGGAGCTAGCTGTTGTAGGTGGGCACCTGGTTGGCTCCTTCACTGGGGCCCCCTGAAATTACCCGCTGGTTTCTGACACTGGCTTTCAGACTTTGGCGGTCTTGGACATTTGCACTGATAGTGTCCCACACCACTGCAGTTATAGGAAAGCCCTTGATTTGCTGGCTTCCCAACATTAACAGCCATAGAGTTTGAAGACTGAATGGGTGCTGGAACACTCTCACCAGGCAATGTGAACATTTTTGTCACCATTTACACAGTCATTATTTCCATTAGCTGGGCCATCTGGGTTTTCAAGAGCTCCATCTCCTCTTCTTTTTGTTCTCCAGCATGGGTTCCTCTTCTTGAACAGTCCTGATTAATTCAGGATACTTCAAGATTCCACCATCTTCTCAAGTTTTCAGCTGAATCATGAAAGGATCTAAGGGTTGAGCTTCCCTTTAAACCTTTTGCGACTATACTTCATCTATTGACCTAGTGTCTATAAATTTCTTCAGCAACAGGTGATGCATACTCTTGTCAAGATACCTCATGTATTATGACAGCTTCTCCCCATTATTCTGGTAGGTTTGTTCAAACTGGTACATGAAATTAGAGGCCTTCTCTGTTCTCCTGAACACAACTTGAAGAATACTTAAGTAATTGTAGGAGGTACAGTCTTGTTTGCTGAGTTTCAGGTTGCGAATCCCCTGGGGAGGCCTATCCTCTGAGGACGTATGCGTGGAAACGCATTGGTAGGGGCCTACATGCTGATGTCATGCTGCCACCTCTGGTTTACCGGGACAGCAGCCATATTTATAAATCCAGCCAAGTTTGTTTGTCTATGTGATGCCTTGATGCTGCAACTTTTTATAGGAACCTTTTAATGAGCCATTTCTATTAGTGTACTTAGCTTGGAGAGCATTACCATTAGTATCCCCTCTGATATAATGTGTTTCAAATCCAAATCCCCCCAAGTTGCCCACAACTGTGGCTCTATAATTTCATTGATGGGGGAGAGTGGGATTGCCTCATAAAGGTATATGCAGGGAGTAAAAAGGAAGTGGAGCGGTATTTTGCTAAATACTAGGTTACTGAGAGTCTGCTGCCCAGTAAAATACCTGGAAGTTTGGAAGAGACAGACCACCCGGTTTCAGAAAAAGCTGCAGCATTGATTTAGCAAGAGGCAGGGTTTTTCCTGCCCACACAAAGGAAAGAACTATACAGTCCAGTTTGGTGAAAAATTATTTCAGAACTGGTATCGGTGCATTTCTTAAAAAGTACAAAAAGGAGTCCCTTCACCCTGACGCGACCTCTACCTCGCGGGTGGAGGCTCCCAGACAATTACCACCGAAAAGGAGTCCCTTCACCCTGATGCATCCTCTAGCTCGTGGGTGGAGGTTCCCAGGCCATTACCACCAAAAAGCAGTCCTTTCATCCTGACGCTGCCTCTAGCTCGCGGGTGGAGGCTCCCAGACAATTACCACCGAAAAGGAGTCCTTTCACCCTGATGCTGCCTCTAGCTCGTGGGTAGAGGCTACCAGACAATTACCACCGAAAAGGAGTCCCTTCACCCTGACGCGGCCTCTAGCTCGCTGGTGTAAGCTCCCAGAGAATTACCACCGAAAAGGAGTCCATTCACCCTGATGCAACCTCTAGCTCGTGGGTGGAGCCTCCCAGACTATTACCACCGAAACAGAGTCCCTTCACCCTGACGCAGCCTCTAGCTCGCGGGTGGAGGCTCCCAGACAATTACCACCAAAAAGGAGTCCCTTCATTCTGACCCAGCCTCTAGCTCTCTGGTGAAGGCTCCCAGACCATTACCACTGAAAAAGGAGAGGCATTGGCCGGCTATAAGGGGTGGAGCTGGCCGGAATTTTTTTTTTGTTGCAACACTAAACAATGACCTTTTTTTTCAGTAAAAATCAATACACACTCCCCCCTTTTATAATGGACTTGTTATCAATTGCTGGTCAATTCATCGCCTCTAATTCCCCAGTTCACCCTTCCCAGAGATTGGAAACCTATTACGGTTTCAGAATTTAAGACCTTTCTGGGCCTGTCCCAGAGTTGCAGTCATATTGGTCCACTGACCCAATTCACCATATGCCCATGTTCTCTGCTTCCATGACCACGATACGAGCAGATCTTGCGGTTCATGCATTTTAATGACAATGAACTCTGTCATCTGGTGACCCTGAAATTGATCGGCTCCACAAAATTCAGCCCCTTGTAAGCCACTTCAACCAACAGTTTGCAGCCTTGATTACTCCCGATAAAGTTGTGTGCGTTGACGAGTCCCTGATTACGTTTTCTGGCTGCTTGTTTTTTCAGACAGCATCTCTCCAGCAAGTGTGCCTGATATGGGGTCAAGATGTATAAGCTCTGTGACAGGGCAACAGGCCATTGCCACCGAAAAGGAGTCCCTTCATCCTGACGCAGCCTCTAGCTCGCAGGTAGAGGCTCCCAGACCATTACCACCGAAAAGGAGTCCCTTCATCTGACGCAGCCTCTAGCTCTCGGGTGGAGGCTCCCAGACAATTACCACCGAAAAGGAGTCCCTTCATCCTGACGTAGCCTCTAGCTCTCGGGTGGAGGCTCCCAGACAATTACCACCAAATAGGAGTCCTTTCATCCTGATGCAGCCTCTAGTTCTCGGGTGGAGGCTCCCAGACAATTACCACCGAAAGGAGTCCCTTCACCCTGACGCAGCCTCTAGCTCTCGGGTGGAGGCTCCCAGACAATTACCACTGAAAAGGAGTCCCTTCACCCTGACTCAGCCTCTAGCTCTTGGGTGGAGGCTCCCAGACAATTACCACCAAATAGGAGTCCCTTCATCCTGATGCAGCCTCTAGTTCTCGAGTGGAGGCTCCCAGACAATTACCACCGAAAGGAGTCCCTTCACCCTGACGCAGCCTCTAGCTCACGGGTGGAGGCCCCCAGACCATTACCGCCGAAAAGGACTCCCTTCACCCTGAGGCAGCCTCTAGCTCGCGGGTGGAGGCTCCCAGACCATTACTGCCGAAAAGGAGTCCGTTCACCCTGATGGAACCACTACTCTTTAGGTGAACACTCCAGACCAGGCTACAAAATGTAGCAACACACTCAAAATATAAACAGCAAAACACTTTTTTTTTAAACTATAGTTTAGTGTCACTTCATACATAAACATCTTACAAAAAAGGAGAGTGATTGGCCGGCTATAAAGGGTGGAAGAGGCCCCCTTTTTTTTTTTTTGCAACACTAAACAATGACCTTTTATTTTTCAGTAAAAATCAATACACACTCCCCCTTTTTTAAGGGACCTGTTATCTATTTTCATTAATTTCTTTCTTTATTTTTCTGCTTCCTTGTACTGTAACATCCTCCATGAGCTCCCACACCTCTCAGTTTCCCCTTCATTTCTGTTTGTTTGGAACAAGCAGTGTACGTTCGTTGCAGTTATGTACAATGCTCTATGTACACTGCCCATAGCCTACAGCCCACAGCTGGAAGTCGGATTACAAAAAAAATATGGAGATTTGGAGGAGTCTGAAACCAGTAAAAATCACTTTTTTGGGGTTAAGAACACATACCTGAATTGGATATTTTTTTAATCCAGAGTTTAGCATCACTTCTTTACCATGTAACAATTTAGTGTCTTTCATGACATAAATAATATATATTTTTTTAATAATCCATACAGATCCACTATTCCATGTCTATGTAATTTATTTTTAATTAAATAATTTCCTTGTCACATCCTCTGTTAACTCCTAAACCTCTCCCTTTCCCCTCACTTCTGTTTGAAAAAAATTAAAATTGTAAACATAGATAAGATAGTATGTATTTTTTGTTCTTGTATAGATTTTATCGCTAAAATAGATATTATAGTCAACGTACTTGTAAATTATTTGTCATGAAATTGTTTCTTAGGTCCCATACACACTATTAGATTTTCTGCAGATTTTTGTCTTCAGATTTACCAAAACCATATTATATGGTTTTGGTAAATCTGAAGCCTAGGTTCGCACTATAGCGATGTGGGAACCAGCGCAATTCCAGCGCCAGTTCCTGCATCGCATCTCTCCCCCAGGCAGTTCACACTGCCCTCTGCGGACCGCTGTGGGTGTCAATACAATGTTAATGACACCCCCAGATTGGTTCACAGATAGCAGTGCAAACTGTGGATTCAGACAGAAATCGGATCGCATGGGTGAGAATACCATGCGATCCGATTCCAGTGCGAGAAAAAGTACCTGCACTTTTTCTGTGCGAATCCAATGCGAGTTCAGCCATACAAACTCTAAGGCTGAACTCGCATTCCACTGATATCGCATGTGATTGGCCCCACAGTGCGGGTGCGTATCATATGCAATGTCTGTGTTCGCATATGTGTAAACTCAGGCTTGCTGTGTGTTTCTGATTTCTTGTCACCTCCTCTGTTATCTCCTGAACCTCTCCCTTTCCGCTCACTTCTGTTTGCAAAAAACAAACAAACATATATATATATATATATATATATATATATATATATATATATCTATATCTATCTATCTATCTATCTATCTATCTATCTATCTATCTATCTATCTATCTATCTATCTATCTATCTATCTATCTATCTATCTATCTATCTATCTATCTATGTATATATAATATTGTAAACATAGATAAGATAGTGATATGAGAAGATAGTATGTATGTTTAGTCTTGTTTATAAAAAAATATACACTTTACATACAGTATGACGCAATAAAAAAACTAATTAGCGTCACCCGTGACAGTGATCACTGGTGATGGGGTGGATGTAACTAGGGGGGCGATCAGGGGGTTAAAACCTTTATTAGGTTAGATATGGGGGTACTCTGATGCTATAAAAGACTGACAGTGAAACTAACCAACTAACTGGCTACATGAGAGGCATTTTCCGTTTGTCCTCCCTGGTACCCCTACCCAACGAGCACCCCAAATAAGATGTCGTGTCTGTAGCAAGCGCGGATATAGTCGTGACACTTGCTATTATTGGCCCTCCTGTCCTAACCAACCTGGTTTTTGCATCGGTGACTGTTTCCGTCTCTAAAGCCCCATACACAGTATCAGATTTTCTGCTGATTTTTGTCTTCAGATTTACTAAAACCATGTAGTGCAAGGGCCTGCCTGATTGCATACAAATTGAAACTCTTAGGGTTTGACCTCATATTATATGGTTTTGGTAAATCTGAAGACAAAAATCAGCAGAAAATCTTATAGTGTGTATGGGGCTTACCACACACTAGTGGAGTATTAGCGTAGGGTACAGCATGGCACAGTCGTAGGGCACACTTTCACAGGGTCTCCAAAGATGCCATCGCATTTTGAGAGAACTGAAACTGGAACCTTTATGCCCCGTACACACGATTGGACATTGATCGGACATTCCGACAACAAAATCCATGGATTTTTTCCGACGGATGTTGGCTCAAACTTGTCTTTCATACACACGGTCACACAAATCTTGTCGGAAATTCCAAACATCAAGAACGCGGTGACGTACAACACGTACGACGAGCCGAGAAAAATGAAGTTCAATAGCCAGTGCGACTCTTCTTCTTGATTCCGAGCATGTGCGTCGGAATTGTGTACACACGATCGGAATTTACGAGAAAGGATTTTGTCGGAAAATCTGAGATCCAGATCTTAAATTTTGTGTGTTGGAAATTCTGGTGGAAAATGTCCGATGAAGCCTACACACGGTCTAAATTTCCAACAAAAAGCTCCCATCGAACATTTTCCATCGGAAAATCCGACCGTGTGTATGCGGCATTACAGTTACAAATTAAATTTTCTTGTTCTTCTCTCTCTAATGTTCTCTCTCTATTTTACTGTATTTTATGCTTAACTGCAATGTTTTATATGTTTTATCATGTTTGCTTTTCAGGTATGTAATTCTTTTATATTTTACTGTTTACTGTGTTTTATTGTTAACCATTATTTTCTTTTCAGGTACACCATTCAGCTACAGTACTGATTCATGTATCTTGACAGCAACAGCATTTGCTCTCATGATATGTAAATCAGTGACTCCAGTGCTGTAGCAGGTGATTTCACCACCACAGTTACTGTAAAAAAAAGAGCATATATACTAAAGCAGGAGTGGAGGGGAGATTTACCCCTAACATTGCCCCCATGCTTCGGCATGTAGGAAGGCAGGACGCAGGCCTGCCTGTATTTGTGGGAGGAGTCTCACCTTTTTAACCACTTCCCGACCAGCCGCTGCAGTTTTACTGCAGCAGAATGGCACGGGTGGGCAAATCGGTGTTATGTTACGGCGGCCGTGACGATCGGATTCGTTGGAGAACCGATCCACCTCCAGGCCCAGGCCAATGGTTTCTGGCCTAGACCTGCTGATCGGTCCTGACAAATGAAATCCTCCTCTGCCTGTGTAAGTGTAAACTCAGACAGGGGAAGTGATATCTCTCCTTGTGGAATCCTTTTCTCCTCTCAGAGAGAGGAGAGATAACATCTAGCCGTGAGTTGCACCAACACTATACTAACATCAGTACACATAGGCACATATTTCACCCCCCCGATCGCCCCCCCCCCCCCCCTTGTTAACTCCTTCACCACCTGTCACTGTGTCACCCAGTGCAGTGTTCAAATTTTAATTTCATCACTCTACTGGTGACATTAGTGACACTAATCGGTGTTAGGGTAATTAGTAGTGAGCCCAGATAGGTCTAGGGAACCCCCTAATAAAGGTTTAACCCCTTGATCACCCCCTGTCACCAGTGATCACCCTATTAGTGTCATGGGTGACGCTGGTTAGTTAGATATTTTTTTATAGCGTCAGGGCACCCGCCGTATATTACCAAACAGAGGTTTAACCCCCTGAACACCCGGCGGGTGACATCAGTTAGGTTTTAGCATCAGTCAGGGTCTGTGTCGCCCCAGACAGCGTCAGGTTAGTACCAGTAGCGCTAACACCCACGCACGCACCATAAACCTCCCTTAGAAGTATAGTGTCTGAACGGATCAATATCTGATCAGAATTATATTAGTGTCCCCAGCAGTTTAGGGTTCCCAAAAACGCAGTTTTAGTGGGATCAGCCCAGATACCTGCTAGCACCTGCGTTTAGCCCCTCCACCCAGCCCACGCAAGTGCAGTATCAATCAATCACTGTCACTTACAAAAACACAATACACATAACTGCAGCATTCGCAGAGTCAGGCCTGATCCCTGCGAACGTTTTGGTAGCGTTTGAATTAGTCGCTGACAGTCAGGAGCTCTTTTTCCTGTGAGTCTCACTAGTGTACCAGTAAATTTAGAGACCAAAATGTCAGATTGAAGGTACACTAGTGAAGAGGCCTACACGTTTCTGAGCATGACAGATAGTGAAGAGGAAGTCACCCAACTGTCAGATTCAGGCTCAGAATACGAACCCGTAGACAGCAGCGGCACCTTGACAGATAGCTCTGACGATGAAGTAGTGGTCTCTGCCAAGGTCAGGCATACCCGACCCCATTCTTCTGCCGTCGTTGAGGTGCAAGAACCGCTGGGCTCTCGTATGGAGCAGAGCCAGTACTAGTGCCATCTTTCTGGTGAACTGGCAAGCACCAGTGGCCTAGTACATCCTGGTCGTACATCCAGCACTGCAGTAACACGTGGTGATGTGGCGAGTCCCATAAGTGCAGTTCAAGCTGGTGAGGTGGTTAGCACGAGTAGAGTCCCGCAGCCACCAAGAAGACAAAGACAGGCCCATCAAGCCCATAGTGCCCTTCCTGCTGCATTTGCAAATCCAAATTGGGAGCACACCACTTCTGCAGCACCTGTACTTCCCCCATTCACTGGCCAACCCAGAATTCAGGTGGAAACAGTTGATTTTACGTCACTTGATTTTTATTTGCTGTTTTTCACCGAAGATCTCTATAGATCTTTCGTGGACCAAAGCAATTTATATGCTGTTCAATTCATCGCCGTTAATCCCCAGTTGACCCTTGCCAGAGATTAGAAACCTATTACGGTTTCTGAATTTAAGACCTTTCTGGGCCTATCCCTCCTCATGGGCATAACTAAAAAGAGGAGTTGCGGTCATATTGGTCCACTGACCCGATTCACCATATGTCCGTGTTCTCTGCCTCCATGACCAGGACACGATACGAGCAGATCTTGCGGTTCATGCATTTCAATGACAATGAACTCTGTCATCCTCGGGGTGGCCCTGAATACGATCGGCTCTACAAAATTCGGCCCCTTGTAAACCACTTCAACCAGCAGTTTGCAGCCTTGTTTACTCCCGATCAAGTTGTCTGCGTTGATGAGTCCCTGATTAAGTTTTCTGGCCGCTTGTCATTCAAACAGTATCTTCCCAGCAAGCGTGCCAGATATGGGGTCAAGATGTATAAGCTCCGTGACAGGGCCACGAGGGAAGAGATAGTTACGTAGAGCCGGAGAACCGCCCAGACTACATAGGTGTCCGTTTATGAAGCAGTGAAATCTATTCACTGCTTCGTTCTCCGGCATTCACAGTGAAGAATCTTCTCCTCTGTGTGCCAGTTTATGAAGCGGTGTAGATCGCTTCACCTTTGGAGGAGTGAAGTGATCTACAAATGCTTCAAATAGTGGAGAACGTCCCCTGATACTGGAATCTCGTGAGACTTTACGAGATTACAGCACCAGATGTCAGTTTATCAAGCAGTGATAAATTATCACTGCTCAACGGCGTGGATTAATGTTAATAAAATAATGTGTCCCCCTACATTATACACATATGTATACACACACACACACTATATATACATGTATATACACACACATGATATATATATACATATACACATTATATGTATATATGTATAAATATGTATACACATAAATATGACAGGGGGACATGCTTACAGTGTTGGGGGGTCTGAACGAGGCATAAGGAAGTTAAAAATCTTCCTCCTTCCCCCTCAGATCCCCCCAGATTTCCTCTTCACTCCCCGATTCACCACCTCTGAGATGGTGAACCTGGGAGTGTGAATTCTGACACAGATCGCCAGTGAAGCGGTGAGATCACCGCTTCATAAACTGGCCGTTACTGTGTCATTCAATGAGGATTCTCCGTGTGTAGAGATAATCGGCGGGAGAACAAGTTCAAACACTTCTCCCCCGATTATCACTGTTTCATAAACTGTTTATGGACTGTGATCAGCGGTGATCCTCGGGATCACCGCTGATCACTGCTTCATAAACGGACACCTTAGGGAGTACTGGTAAGATTGTGTGGGACTTGGTGTCACCCTTATTCGGAAAGGGGTACCACTTATATGTGGACAATTATTACATGAGCATGCCACTTTTTAGTCACTTGTTTGATCATGGAATTGGCACATGTGGCACCGTGCAATCTAATTGCCGGGGCTTACCCCAGCAGCTTGTAGATTCCCATCTTAGGCTGGGGGAGAGAGCCTGCTTGAAGTGTAATAATTTGCTTGCTGTGAAGTGGAGGGATAATAAGAATGTTTTTTTCTGTCCTCCCTTCACGCAGACACGACGGTCGAAATTCCTACCGCGACTGGTGTTGTGGAAAAACCCCTCCGTGTCCATGAATATAACCTTAATATGGGAGAGGTGGACCTCAACGTCCAGTTGTTGGCACCGTACCTAACTGCCATAAGGCCAGACGCTGGTATAAATAAGTGTCTGTATACTTATTTCAATTGGCTCTGCTGAATGCTTATGTGCTATACAAAGCTTCGGGATGAACTGGATCCTTCCTTAAATTCCAGGAAGAAATCATCACAGCCCTTCTGTTTCCAGACGGTGCTGTGGCTAAACTTCCCAATCCAAATGCAGTGAGCCGGCTGCATGGGAGGCATTTTCCGCATGTCCTCCTTGGTACCCCTACCCAAAGAAATCCCCAAAGAAGATGTCGTCTCTGTAGAAAGCGTGGATATAGGCTTGACAACTGCCTTTATTGTCCCTCCTGTCCTGACCTACCTGGTCTTTGCATTGGTGACTGTTTCGAAAGCTACCACACACTAGTGGAGTATTAGCGTAGGGTATAGCATTGCACAGTCCTAGGCACACTAACACAGGGTCTCATAAGATGAGATGGCCATCACATTTTGAGAGACCCTAATCTGGAACGTATACAGTTTATTAAAAAAACAAAAACAAAAAGAAATAAAAAATAAAAAAGTCAAAAATAGTTGTGGTTTTATTTCTCTTCTCTCTATTGTTCTCTCTCTTATGTTAGCTCTCTATTGTCTGCTCAATTGTTCGCTCTCTATTGTTCTATATCTATTGTTCTCTCTCTTTTGTTACTGTATTTTTGAACTGTAATGTTTTATTTTTACTGTTTTATTGTATTTGCTTTGAAGGTATGGTAAGTCTTATGCCCCGTACACACGGTCGGATTTTCCGATGGAAAATGTCCGATCGGAGCGTGTTGTCGGAAATTCCGACCGTGTGTGGGCTCCATCGGACATTTTCCATCGGATTTTCCGACACACAAAGTTGGAGAGCAGGAGATAAAATTTTCCGACAACAAAATCTGTTGTCGGAAATTCCGATCGTGTGTACACAAATCCGACGGACAAAGTGCCACGCATGCTCAGAATAAATAAAGAGATGAAAGCTATTGGCCACTGCCCCGTTTATAGTCCCGACGTACGTGTTTTACGTCACCGCGTTCAGAACGATCGGATTTTCCGACAACTTTGTGTGACCGTGTGTATGCAAGACAAGTTTGAGCCAACATCCGTCAGAAAAAATCCTAGGATTTTGTTGTCGGAATGTCCGAACAAAGTCCGACCGTGTGTACGCCCTATTACTGTTATACTGTAATGTTACTTTGTTTTATTGTTAACCATCATTTGCTTAGCAGGTGCGCCATTTAGCTGCAGCACTGATTTATTTATCTTGACAGCAACAGCGTTTGCTCCCATGATACGTAAATTAGCGACTCCAGAGCTGTAGGAGGTGATTTCACCACCACAGTTAAAAAAAATATGGTGCATGTATGCCCATCATTAGAAGTGGGTGGATGAAGGGTGGTATTCTAATGGTGGGCATAACCACCGATCAATCTCTTTTTTTCGTTCAGCCCACAGGCTGCATGAAAGAAAAGACATTATAATATATGCCCAACAAGGACCAGCAACATACTGGTATGTTGCTGGACTTTGAGTGGTTATACCAGAATGATGCCTGCAGGTTTTGATATCATCTTGGTATCATTCTTTTCAGCCAGCGGTCGGCTTTCACGTAAAAGCAATTCTAGTGGCTAATTGGCCTCTAGACTGCTTTTACAAGCAGTGGGAGGGAACGCCCCCCTCCCACCATCTTCCATAGTTTTCTCGGGCTCTCCTGTCCCAACAGGAAACCCGAGAATGCAGCTGATCGGAGACCAGAATGGCTCCAATCATCTCTATGGCCTAAGAAACCGGAAGCTACGAGCATTTCATGACTTAGGTTTCGCCGGATATAAACAGTGCCATTGGGAAAGCATTTAATCACACCGATCTTGGCGTGGTCAGATGCTTTTCAAAAAAGTGTACCTGTCACTACCTATTGCTATCATAGGGGATATTTACATTCCCTGAGATAACAATAAAAATGATAAAAAAATAAAAATGAAAGGAACAGTTTAAAAATAAAACAATAAAGCTAAATAAATAATAATAATAATAAAAAAAGCACCCCAGTCCCCCGTGCTCACGCGCAAAGGCGAATGCGAGCGACAGTCTGGTGTCATATGTAAACAGCAATTGCACCATGCATGTGAGGTATCACCGCGAAGGGCAGATCGAGGGCAGTAATTTTAGCAGTAGACCTCCTCTGTAAATCTAAAGTGGTAACCTGTAAAGGTTTTTAAAGACTTTTAAAAATGTATGTAGTTTGTCGCTTCTGCACATTTGTGTGCAATTTTAAAGCATGTCGTGTTTGGTATCCATGTACTCGGCATAAGATCTTCTTTTTATGGTGTGTTTTAGTGCATTAAAATTAAAAAAAAGTTTTTTTTTTTTCCCAAAAAAAATGCGTTTGAAAAATTGCTGCGCAAATACTGTGAGAAAAAAAAGTTGCAACACCCACCATTTTAATCTGTAGGGCCTTTGCTTTAAAAAAATATATAATGTTTGGGGGTTCAAAGTACCGTATTTATCAGCGTATAACACGCACTTTTTTCCCCTTAAAATCAGGGGAAAATCGTGGGTGCGTGTTATACGCCGATCCCCCGCTGATTGCGAGCCTCTCGGCGGCTTTCGGCTGCTCTCGGCCATTCCTGGCAGCTTTCGGCCGCTCTCAGCTGTTCTCGGCAGCTATTGGCCGCTCTCGGCCGCTCCCGGCCGTTCTCGGTGGCTTTCGGACGCTCTCGGCTGTTCTCAGCGGCTTTCGACTGTCCTCGGTGGCTTTCGGCCGCTCTCGGCGGCTCTCGCAGTCCCACGTGAGCTGATGAAAGCCGCCGAGACCCGCCGAGAGCCGCTGAGAGTGGCCGAGTGCCGCCGAGATATACAGGACATCCGGCTCTGTATCTTGGCGGCGCCATTTTTAAATGGCAAGGTACTGACAGTGTACAGACTGTCTGCAAATGACACAGGGGCAAGGCTGCAATTGACACTGACAAGGATGCAATGATGGACACTGACAAGGATGCAATGATGGACACTGACAAGGATGCAATGATGGACACTGACAAGGCTGCAATGATGGACAAGGCTGCAGATGGGCACTGATAAGGCTGCAAGGCTGCAAATGACACTGACAAGGCTGCAAGGCTACAAATGGACACTGACAAGGCTGCATTGATGGGCATTTAAATGTACGTTTTTTTTCCTTACACTTCCCTCCTAAAAGTTTTTTTCCTTAAAATTCCCTCCTAAACTTGGGGTGCGTGTTATACGCCAGCGCGTGTTATACGCCGATAAATACGGTAATTTTCTAGCAAAAAAAAATTTTTTTTCGTGTAAACAAAAAGTGTCAGTAAGGGCTTTGTCTTCAAGTGGTTAGAAGAGTGAGTGGGTGATGTGTGACATAAGCTTCTAAATGTTGTGCATAAAATGCCAGGACAGTTCAACCCACCCCCCCAAATGACCCCTTTTTGGGAAGTAGACACCCCAAGCTATTTGCTGACTGTTGAGTCAATGGAATATTTTATATTTTGACACAAGTTTTGGGAATATGACAAACTTTTTTATTTTTTGCACAAAGTTGTCACTAAATGATATATTGATAAAACATGCCATGGCATATGTGGAATTGCACCCCAAAATACATTCTGCTGCTTTTCCTGAGTACGGGGATACCACATATGTGAGACTTTTTGAGAGCCTAGCTGTGTACAGGACCCCAAAAACCAATCACCGCCTTCATGCTTTCTAAGGGCAAAAAATGGTGATTTCATTTCCTTACTACCTATCACAGCTTCGGAGGCCCTGTAATGTCAAGATAGCACAAAAGTACCCAAAATGACCCCATTTTGGAAAGAAAACACTTCAAGCTTTTTGCTGAGAGACATGTTGTGTCCATGGAATATTTGATATTTCGCCACAAGTTTCGGGAAAATTAAAATTTTTTTTTTATACAAAGTTGTCACTAAATGATATATTGTTCAAACATGGCATGGTTATATGTGGAATTACACCCCAAAATACATTCTCCTGCTTCTCCTGAGTATGGGGATACCACATGTGTGAGACTTTTTGGGAACCTATCTGCTTACAGGACCCCAAAAAACAAGCACCGCCTTCAGGCTTTCTAAAGGCGTAAAAAAATTGTGATTTTAC
The DNA here is from genome assembly GCF_042186555.1 of Aquarana catesbeiana. Taxonomy (NCBI): domain Eukaryota; kingdom Metazoa; phylum Chordata; class Amphibia; order Anura; family Ranidae; genus Aquarana; species Aquarana catesbeiana. Next base: position 209,173,265 of record NC_133334.1, on the reverse strand, counting down.
TCCTCACTACCTATCACAGTTACGGAGGCCCTGAAATGTCCAGATAGCACAACCCCCCCCAAATGACCCCATTTTGGAAAGTAGACACCCCAAGGTATTTGCTAAGAGGCATGATGAGTATTTTGCAGCTCTCATTTATTTTTGAAAATGAAGAAAGAAAAGAAAAATGTGTTTTTTGTTTTTTTTTCTTCTTTTTTTTTTTCAATTTTCAAAACTTTGTGACAAAAAGCGATATCTGCAAAATACTCAACATGCCTCTCAGTAAATAGCTTGAGGTGTCTTCTTTCCAAAATTGAGCCATTTGGGGGTTTTGTGCTATCTGGGCATTTTATGACCTCTGAAACCATGATGGGCAGTGAGGAGTGAAATAAAAAATTTACCCCCTTAGAAAGCCTGAAGGCGGTAATTGGTTTTTGGGGTCCTGTACGCAGGTGGACTGCCAAAAAGGCTCACATATGTGGTATCCCAGGAGAAGCAACAGAATGTATTTTGGGGTGTAATTCCACATATAACTGTTTTGGATTCAGAACAAAAGTCTGATATTACTATATCTACCCCTTATCAAGTTAAATGTAGAAGCATGCAAGCCATGAAGTAATCAAGCTCTGACTCTCAGTTCAGAATAAAAAACTTCTGAAGTCTTTATTTCCTCTTTCACAGTTTTATACATTTTTGTCAGACAAAAACTAGGCACTTGCAAAACACTTTATTGTGACATTGTCTGAGTTTTTTTTAGCAGCTTCAGCAAATTTAGCAATTGATCATAGCTATTTTGGGGGTATATTGGTAACTTCCTTTCCGAGAGAATGGATGTTGACGTCATGTCTTGTCTAGGGTGCAGTTCTCGTAAAAAAGCACAATCTTTTTTTTATAATTCTTTGCAGTTCGGCCTCAGACTTAGAAAAGGGAACTAGCAGCTATCTGTTGTTATCTGAATTCTTAGAGTTAAGATTTAACAAGCTAAGCAATGACACAATATTACATTTGAAATAGGCATTTTAACATTTGTACCTGGTACCTTATGTGACAACTTTATGTGACACCTTAATCACATTCATTACAGTTCCCCCCTTCAAATGTCTATTTAAAATCTGTCCCTTACACTACACTAAAGTACACTAAAAATCCTAACCAGTCCCCTGGCCCATCTCCTCTGCAACTCTTTTCAACTGTATATAGAGAAGAGCAATGACTAACTCACTACCCTACTCAATACAGCTTGGAGAGGCAATCAGGTGCTGCCTGTCCCTGTAACCTTATGGCGTTGCATCCTGAGGGGAGGTAACTGTAATGGAGTGCATTTCATAATCTTCATCTGGTATTTCCTGGTTCACAAATGTAGGAGAACATTGGTCAATAGCTTTAACTACACACTTTTTGAGACAGGGGAGAATGCAACAAACTATGACAGCCAAGGTCACCAAAATTATCAGGATGGTTATTCCTATCTGTGTTAATAATCCCTGCCACCTTCCCCTAATCCAGGTGAAGTACTGATCCCAGGGGTTAGTGAGCCCTGAATTCTTTCTTAGTTCCTTGGACAAATCCTCAAGTTTCCCGATGGCCAAAGTCACCTTACCATTTGGGCCAGTGTTGTCTGGGATGTAGGTACAGCATGTACCTGCTTTAGGCACCATTTTACACATACCCCCCTTTTCAGTTAGGACCATATCTAAGGCCATATGGTTTTGGAAAGTCATGTGTGACGCGGCTTCTAGTTGTTTGGTTAAACCTCAGAGTGCATCTCTGATGTAATTAACAAACCTTCGTTGGTTGTAGTAGATGTAATCTATCCAGTCTACATTTTTAATTACGGCTATGATGGGGATCAAAGATTCAAATCCTGCTGCTACTTGGTCTCTTGCTTTGAACTCATCTGGGACCCCTCTAGGGACCCCTATGGTGTCTATGTATACATGAGGGTCAAAGCTTCCTGCTGGGGCACTCCTATGCCTCCTGTTAGGCCTGGGTATGTCGTTTAAGTCTGGTTCTATTTGTGGAGTGGCCTCTGGAAAAATATGCAGAGGCATTATGGCCTTGGCCAAAGTGCATTCTCCCATCCACTGTTCTGTCAATCTGTTTCTGATTTTCATGCCCCCCCCCAGATCCAGTACACGTCTCCCAAAGACTGGACTTGATTCTGTAGTAGATCTACAGAGGCCTCACTATAAGATCCACAGTAACCCTTAGTGAAATTCCCAAAGGGCTTCCCCACTCCCTGACACCGTCCATAGCATGTGTAATTGCCAGGATATATGGTGATACCTTCTCCTCGCTTGGGGGTCTTGGTGAGTATGGGATATTCCTCCTTCCAATGTTCACACAGGGAGTGGTTAGTGGTTGTGTTGGTAAACAGGCTAAGGAAACATGTCTCATGTTCGGGGGGTATGTTTAGGTGTACTGTTCCCAAATGAGGCCTAGCCCCCCCACATACATAACAATTGGTTTTATGTTTCTCTGCATTGTACCTCATCCACTTTAGCCACAAGTTGACATCTGAGAACACGGTTTCTGCGGCCATCGTGTCCTCGAAGGTAGGGTCTTCTATGGCCACCATGTCCCCTAACTTCTGTATATGGGGCCTCAGGGGGTTAGCTATGGGCTGAGGGGGCTGCCAGTCTGATGAATTATACATGTCTTTAAGTTGGAATTTCCCTGTCGTTTCTCCTGTGCTCCCCACCAACCATGTTCCTAGAGCATATGTACCAGCATCTGTAGGGCTGGGAGTTTCTATGGTTAGGGTGAGTTTCATGCTGTGTCCTGTCCTCCCACTATTCAAACATGTAAATGTCTTTAGTAAGGTCATTCTGTTAAGTAGGGACTTCCCATTTTTATCTTTCTTGTCCAGAGCACTCTGTGGCTTATACCCCCAGTCACCCCCTGTATTCCATCCCACGGATCCCCAGTAGTCATTTGTGACACATATGTGGACCTGGACCTAGGACCCATGAAATGGACAGTGTCCCGATACATGTAACATTGCCATAAAACTTGGGGGCAGGAGACTATAATGCAGTAGTCAAATACGAAGGTAGCTACATGTGTGTTAGAAGAGTTATACCAGAATTGTGTTATACCATCTTTTTGCCTGATGGCTACCTTCTGTGCCTGAACAGTGGTCACAATGAAAAGGATATACAGAATCATTGTTTGGTCCCCTCTGCCTCTTCCTCAGGTACAGGAACTTTCTTGCAGTGGGAGGCGTGTGTCCATGTGTTTTTCCCCGGCCACCTTGACTGATGTGGCAGTTGTTAGGAGAACCTGGAAAGGACCATCATATCTGGGTTCAAGAGTATGTTTTCTCACAGACTTCTTTATCTGGACCCAATCACTGAGAATCAGCTTGTGTATTCCTGTATCTAGCTCAGGATCTGGAATGGAAGAAAACACTTCCGAATGGATACGGGTTAATTCTCGAGATAAAGCAGTCACATAATCAGTTAATACATCAGATTGGAGCTGTAATTGCTGTGGAAAACAACAACCCAGCCTGGGGGCTGAACCAAACAATATCTCATAGGGTGACAAACCATGGTTTCCCCTTGGCGTGTACCCAACACTTAATAAGGCTATGGGCAGGCTATCTGGCCAACTCATCCCTGTTTCCTGAGACATTCTTAGCATTCTAGATTTTATTGTGCCATTCAATCTTTCCACCTTCCCACTGCTCTGAGGACGGTATGGGGTGTGGGAAGCTAATGTGACCCCTAAAGTTGCCCATATCTCTTTGGTTACTGAGGCCGTGAAAGCCGGCCCCCGTCACTCTCTATAACCTCTGGGACACCATACCTGCACACTATTTACTTTAAAAGTCTTTTAGCCGTGGTTTTTGCTGTCAATCAATGCATATTCATATCGGCCACTCTTTGGCATCTGGATGTGGTCGATCTGTATCCTTTGAAAGGGCTACTGGGCCTTTGCTAGATGCTTCAAAGGTACCTTTTCCATAATTCCTGGGTTACATTTAGCACAGATAGTGCATGACTATCAAAAGTTGTTGGCAAGTGGTGCAATCCCCGGGGCTAAGTAGTATTTATTGATCAGGGCATTCATCAAAGTTTTTGACAGATGAGAGGCACCGTGGGTCCACTGTACCACTGCAACATTGATCGTGGCAGACAGGGCCTCTTGTTTAACTCCATGATCCCTTCGGTTTCTGTGACTCCTTTCTTGATCCACACTTCTTGTTCTTCTTTATCAGCTGCTTCTTGTTGCTCTTTGAGATGGGTCCTACTCACAGGAGGGTTTTGCAGAATCATGGTGGTCTGTACAGTTTATTCAGGGGTATCCACTGTATGATCCAGGATGGGTGCATTCACTCCACTGACCACTTATTGCGTTCTGTTTGCAGCTTGTTTTGCAGCGGTATCTGCCAGGTAATTGCCTCGTGCTTCTTGGGAATTCAGCTTGCCGTGCGTCTCTACCTCAAGTATAGCCACTTGTGTTGGAAGGAGTAGGGCATCCATTAAATCCTTGATAGCTGCACTGTGTTTTACAGGTGTTCCTGCTGCTGTCAGGAACCCTCTGGTTTTCCGGATGATCCCAAAATCGCAGGCAACGCCGAGGGCGTATCTTGAGTCTGTATGGATATTAGCTCTTTTTCCTTCTGTCAATTTACATGCCATTGTTAGGCCCTGGAGTTCTGCCTCCTGGGCAGACGTGGAGGAAGGTAATGCTGAAGCTTGAAGAACTGTATCTTCGGTGGTGACTGCGTATCCTGTGTGGTGCTGTCTAGTGCTGTCAGCATACCTGGAACCATCCACAAAGATTGTCAAGTCAGGATTCTCAAGGGTAGTTTCACTGACTGTCGGTAAATGTGAAGTCTCCATTTTCATCACCTCGAAACAGTCATGAACGTTGAGATGAGGATTATTTTCCAAAGAGGTTCTTCCCCCCTCGAGAAGTGGAAGTAGAGTAGGCATTCAGAGAAGATTAAGGCATCACCAAGGGTATCTGCACAAGTAGGAGGTCATCTACATACTGAATGGGTATAACTTCATCCAGTTGTCCAGAATGAGGGCCATTGCCTTTGCGAATTGGGAGGGAGAGTTCTGGGCACCTTGTGGCATAACAGTCCAGGTGTAGCGGGCAGGTGACACAGGCTTGCTTGAAGATAGGGGCCAAGTGATCCGGAGAGGGGCGGGGTTGTGGGCGAGGTGGGGTGTCATGTCCCTGGTACTGGGCGTTTTTGTGTGGAACACAGTTGGGGCTTGGCTGACTGTGGGTGAATTTCCGGGGGCTTCGGTATTCCCTTCTGGAGTGGCCAGGTCTTTCGCAGTTGTAGCAGACACGTGGAGTTGGTACTGATGGGCGCAGATAGGGTGTGTCAGAGGCCATCATGAGAGGAGCTACTCTCTACTGGTCTGTGAGGATTCTGGACCTAATAACCACTAATAACAACGTCTCAAGCTCCATTACTCTATACTCTGGACATGACAGACCCTTTCGGATTGACTCTTTAAGACCTGAGATAAATTAACATGTGTCTATGTGCTTTGTTCAGCATGCTAAAACCCAAATCAGTAAACTTTTTGTGCTATTTCTCAACAGATTCGCCTTTCCTTGTGTGACATCTTGTACACATATTGGCTTCAGGTGTTTTAGAGTGGAGATATGAATGCATACAGAATAATTTTTTTTTTTTTTACAACTACAAAATGCTCAGATGTGAATGGGCCCTACATCTAGATATAGATTTAAGCAAGGAAAGCACTTCCTCTTTCGTTCTTCTTCTGGCATAACGCCCAGAATACATAAACTTCCTCTTTATTTATAATACTCTCAAATATATTTTTGATTGAAATTGAACATTTTAAACTCCCCAATTATTGCTAATACAGCTTAAACACAATTAAAACCATTTGCATAAATATAGCACATTTGCTACATCTACTGCTATTAGAGAAACTCCTTAAAGTCAGACTCTAACTGAAATAATCAAGACACCCTATACATAAATTACTTATGTAATTCAAACGCTACATTGATTCGCTACTATGTTCCATCACTGGAAACATGTGGGTGGGTTTTGGTGTGGGCAGTTCAGGGGGCGGTGGCATAGGGCATGTTGCCACAGGGGGAAGTGTCACTTAAAACAGAGGGGCGGTAGACGAAGGGCAGTGTCTACTTCCTGAGGACCAGACGCCATTATAGGACGGTGGCTGACTACTTGACTTCCTCTTTTCTGGTGCTGTTTTGTACACATACACAATATAACCATTTTGGTGCATTTTGATTAATTTCATGTTCACCCCTCCTCATGAATAGCGTTTGCAACTTTAAACCAAGCATCTGCTGATCGTAGCAACCCATGGTGCCACAACAAACCCCTTTTCCCTTTTTTTTTTACTTTTCAAAACAGTACGCTATTCATTTGGCTCTAGCCGACCACCCAAATGCATAGTGACCCCACACACTTTTGCCAATTTATTCCCCTTCTTGACAGCATCTTCTCCTTATTGCTCTAATACCAAATCACAAGCCAAACTACCCTCTTTAGGTCTCTCTAACTTCTGCCCCATCGTTAGCTATTGAGAAGTTTATGTGTCCAGGCTCAGGATTTGTATGGCGGTTTTATGAAGCTGTCTTGGACTCAAGGGTCCGACAATCCTCTGACCACAACCTGTCTTCTTTCGGACCACCTTCCAATATATAACACTACTTTGCTACCTTCTGTCTTGATGACTGGGATATTTACGTGTATCTGCTCAGGATTTTAGACAGGTCACGAGGCTGTCCTGACTCAAGGGTCTGACAATTCCTCTATCCGTCACCTGATACCGGTTCAGACCATATCACAGTCTCAAGTTAACCAGGACAAAACGGATAGAGAGAAAGAAACGTCTACAGTGTTCGACTGCCGTGCAAGTCTCTTTACACGCGTCTTCCCAAAACGTAGACCAGTCACAGCCATGTCCACTCAGGTGGCCACAGGTAGGGGAGCGAGCCGGGTAATACGTGACTACTTATTACTCTCAACACATTTAACAAACAGATAAGGAGTACAGTAACTAATATTTAATGCACCACTTTAAATGTCATCTACATTTCCCAGAACCATGCCCAAATTCCTCACTCTATTTTTTTCTTCCTCTTCAAACTGTTCTGGTTGTTGAAGTTGCAACGGACACCTTTCGGCTGCGTGTCCCCTCCTTTTAACTTCACTTTCTATAGCCTGTGGCGACTTGCCAACTTCAAGTTTAACTGGATAATGTACGTTTAATATAAATCTCTGCTAACATCCTTTACATGATCATGATCATGGATCAATTTACAATATAATAATAGAAATAATGCACTTCAGTCATCCTGACACCATAACAACCTTGGTGCCGGGATAATTGAAGCGCAAACACCAGGTCTTTGGAGTATCTTTATCTGCTGATTGTTAAACTTTCTGGAATACACATATTTCTACTGTTGTGTAGGATCTGGGCCTGCTGTCACTCCATCCCTCTTTCTCTCTCTCTTTTTCTTTCTCTCTTTTTCTTTTTCTCTTTTTCTTTCTCTCTTTCTTTTTCTTTCTCTCCCTCTTTCTTTCTTTCTCCCTCCATCCCTCATTCATCTCATACCACACCCCTTCTGAGCCACGCCCATTTAAGACACGCCCATTATTCGGCTCAAACCATGCCCTTTTTGCCACGCCCCCTAATTATAGCAAGGCTCCGCCTACATGCAAAAAAGTGTCCCGAATTTTTTTTTTTTGCAATGTTGGCAACTTTGCTCCCCCCACTGTATAACACCCAATCCACTGATCTCTAACAAACAGCTCACTTCTCAATGTGCTCTACTTAACCCTAATCCACTAATCTCTACCAAACAGTACACCTCCTAATGTGCTCTGCTTAACCCTGTCATGCCCGCCCTTCATTTTATGTCATTTTATTTATTTTACTCCAGGCTTCTCTGGAAGATTCAACTTAATCTGACTCTAAGGAGCTGCAAGTACTGCAGATACAGGTCAGATGGCTGCAGGAACGGTCTATCGATACTGAAAACAATCTTCAACGGACTAATATTCGTATCCTGGGTCTACCTGAAAGAGCTGAGGGGACCAAACCAGTAGAATTTTCGGAGGAATTACTTATTACTGTTTTGGGCCTGGATAATATGCCACCCACCTTTGTGATGGAGCAGGCACATAGAGTCCCATCAAAACCACCTAAACCGGGGGCTCCTTCTAGACCCATTTTATTACGACTACTGAATTGTCGTGACAGAGATAGGGTCCTGGTGGCTGCTAGGGCAAAACAAGACATACCTTTTAAAAACACCAAGTTATTATTTTTTCCGGACTATTCTCATGAAGTTCAACAATGCCGCAAGTCTTATAATAATAATAATGTAATAATTGTTATTATTTAATTATTACATTATTATTATTATTACTTCTATTATTATTATTAGTAGTATGTTTATCAATATTATTATTATCATTATCAGTACGAATCAATTTGTTATATGTCCATCCGTGTTTTTGTGGCACCTAAATAAATTAAAGTAGACCATATGTATCTTCTCAATACTGTTATATATATATATATATATATATATATATATATATATATATATATATATATATATATATATATATATATATATATATATATATAATCATCATTCGCATTGCATGGTACTGTTTATATATATATATATATATATATATATATATATATATATATATATATATATATATATCATCATTCGCATTGCATGCCTCAAGTAAAGTCCCAACATTTTTCTTCTGTTATCCACATTTGCGTATCAGGGATGGAGGCATGCTCTTGCTTGGTGTGCTGGGTCACAATCGTTCTCAAGTTTTCATACATTTCTGGGTGGAAGACACCCGTTCTTTGAGGGACCTGCCACACACATTAATGATCCATTAACGTATATAGTTATCATCATACATTCTTAGATAAATTTATTTTTATCTTTTTTTATAATAATTTTGCTCTTTTCCACACTTGTGGCCCCCATTTTTACTTTGGACATCTTGGCCCCTTCATGTCCTATTTCCATCAGTCAGCCCAGCATATTGGGGGGGGGGTTTGGGTTCCAATGTATGTCACTTCCGGGGTTTGCGAGGCATCCAGTTCTCTCTACTCCCTCATCCCTATTCAGTGATGGGGGTGGGGACTGACCTCGACGCCTCAGCGTCATACAGATCAGCCCCGCTTGCGGCACCCAGTGAAGCCGTGATGCGGGGATGCTCTTCTCCATCTGATGCCACAGCTGAGATGGGCGGGGATCCACCACGGATGTTGTTCCGTCAATACTGGATCCCTCGCCTCTCCGGGACTGCATTGACGTTTGGGTATGACGTTGGTAGGGGCCTGCCTTCCATCTGGAGTTATAACAGCTGGGGCCAGCCAGCATATCACAGCTCATGTTCCCACCACCAGGACACCACTCACTGCATTCTTACACCACCAGGTAATTGAGGATAACACATGCAAACACATTGTGTTTGTTTACCATGCACTCTTACAGGAGTGAGTTTAGCTTATTTATTCACAATTTTTCAATCACAATATTGCCCTATTGCACAGGGTCTTCCTTCTCATTAATCTATTTATATATAGACACAAACACATTATGCGCTTCTACTGGTGTGCTTGATTCATTCATCTCATATTTATCTTACTCATTTATTCATTTTTCATTAACTGTCACCATTGTCTCATTCCATAGTCCTTTCTCACAGGCACACTCACACACGCCCTACACTCTCACACGTTCACCAAACTATTCCTGTGTGAATACACAGGTGATTTATTTATTTCATACACCTACCACACCTTTATTATTTTTATTTGCACTTACTGTTATATATTTTTTGTGATGTTTGGTTTTACACATTATATTTTTTAGGTATTGACAATTTGCTGAAGGCACGTAACAGGGATATAGGTATACAGAGATTGTGCTGTGGTGATCTGGTACACCCCTTGGCTCTTTTCCCTGGCCCCTCTTCCTCTTGGAGGGAGGGGGAAGGAGTGGGGGGTCCCCTGTCTCAACCCCTGGTGAGAAACACTGCTCGGACCCACCGTATCCACATTTAGAAGCTGGACACAGCCTCTGAGTTTATTCGTAAGTGACTGACCAGCTATCTGTTGTTTCTCTGTATGTTCCCCCTTTCTAGCGGGAACCATACATTAATAGTTATACATTTATTTTCATCTTTCAGTATAGTCTTGCATCTTTCACTCCTGATGATTGGCTACAGGCCTTGAAACACTTAGAGTCCCCGAAAAAGGGTGCCAAGACAAGCTGGTTTTTATGATGAATCTTGAAATTTTTTTGCACTTTAAAGCGGAGTTCCACCCTAAAGTGGAACTTCCGCTCATCGGATTCCTCCCCCCCTCCGGTGCCACAATTGGCACCTTTCAGGGGGGAGGGGGGTGCAGATACCTGTCTAGCCACTTCCGGGGTTAGACAGCCGCAGAATATCCGCAGATGCCCCCCCCCCCGTTGTGTTCTGGGAAACACACAGTTCCCAGCACACAACGGGGACCAGTACAGAAGCGCAGCGCGACTCACGCATGCGCAGTAGGGAACCGGGCAGTGAAGCCGCAGCGCTTCACTTCCTGATTCCCTGACCGAGGATGGCGGCGGGGGCAGCCGAGAGCCGAGCGATTGATCAGCTTCGGCTGCCGACATCGCTGGACCCTGGGACAGGTAAGTGTTCATTTATTAATAGTCAGCAGCTGCAGTATTTGTAGCTGCTGGCTTTTAATATCTTTTTTTAAGGTGCAGCTCCTCTTTAAATTTCCAGTATCATGTATCAATTTGTATTGGATGTATGTTATCCTTCTGCATTTAATCCATCAATCATGATTATTGCGATTTTGATTCTTATCAATTATGTTTAATGATTACTCAAAAATTTTATGATTATCAATTGTTATGTTAGTTCATTGTTGAATAAACATTCAAATTATATAATTGTTACATTATTATTATTATTACTTCTATTATTATTAGTAGTAGTATGTTTATCAATATTATTGTTATCATTATCAGTACGAATCAATTTGTTATGTGTCCATCCGCGTTTTTCACATGATTGTGACACCTAAATGAATTAAAGTAGACCATATACTGTATATCTCAAGACTGTTATATATATATATATATATATATATATATATATATATATATATATATATATATATATATATATATATATATATATATATAAAACAGTATTGAGATATATATGGTCTACTTTAATTCATTTAGGTGTCACAATCACGTGAAAAACACGGATGGACACATAACAAATTGATTCGTACTGATAATGATAACAATAATATTGATAAACATACTACTAATAATAATAATAGAAGTAATAATAATAATAATGTAACAATTACCGTATTTATCGGCGTATAACACGCACAGGCGTATAACACGCACATTCATTTTAAGAGGGAAGTTTCAGGAAAAAAACTTAAATTTTAAATAAGGAACTTTGAAGTAAAATAAGGGTCAATGCCCATCTGCAGCCTCACCATTGCCATCAATGCAGCCTGATCAATGCCCATCTGCAGCCTCACAAGTGCCATCAATGCAGCCTCATCAGTCCACATCAATGCAGCCTCACCATTGCCATCAATGCAGCAGCCTCACCATTGCCATCAGTGCAGCCTGATCGATGCCCATCTGCAGCCCAGAGGGGACAGGGAGGGGGGTGGGACGAGCGCCGACAGATTACATACAGTGAGAATCTCCTATGATAGACAGAACAGTGGTCCAATGGCGGCCCAGGAGACAGGAGTTCCTATTACAGAGGCCACCAAGTAAACAGGAGATTCTCACTGTATGTAATCTGACGGTGTTCGTCCTGCCCCCCCTCCCTGTCCCCTCCGAGGCAGCTAAACTGAAGTATTGGCGTATAACACGCACGCACTATTTGCACCCAATTTTCATGGTGAAAAAGTGAGTGTTATACGCCAATAAATACAGTATATAATTTGAATGTTTATTCAACAATGAACTAACATAACAATTGATAATATATGATGATATATATATATATGATCATTCGCATTGCATGCCTCAAGTAAAGTCACAACTTTTTTCTTCTTTTGTCCATATTATTTAAATGCTTATTTCTTTCAAGATCCATTACTCTGCAATGTAATTTATTACTAAGGTACCATATTTTTTATTCTTTTAGATGACATCACGTGACCAAGAAGTCTTTTCTATTCTGTCATGGAATGTTCGTGGCCTTAATTCAAAATTTAAAAGAGCTTTATTATTTAGGTATTTGAAAGTTTACTCTCCACATATAGTGTTACTTCAAGAAACCCATCTAATAGGCAGTAAGCTACTAGCACTTAAGAAGCCCTGGGTACAGAAGGCCTACCATGCAACATATTCTACATTTTTGAGAGGGGTGTCAATGTTGATTATCAAATCTCTACCATGCACGGTGGAAGATGTATTCTCGGACCCCCAGGGTAAATATGTTTTGGGTGTGTTTCTCCTTTGGGGCCAGAGATATATAGCTGTTGGTGTGTATGTACCGCCTCCTTTTTTGGGGACTGTTTTATACAGTCTCTTAGAAAAAAATTCTTTGTATGGTCCAGCTAAATTACTGATAATGGGAGACTTTAATGCTATACTTGACCCAGGTTTGGATAGACCAATTCCCCCTAAATATTTTTATGGAGAGCTTTCTACTTGGGCTCAGACGGTAGGATTGGTAGAAGCTTGGTGATGGAAAAACCCATTAACGAGATCATATTCTTGTTTTTCAACTTCTTATAAGACTGCTTCTCGTATAGATTTTGCTTTTATTAATTCGGCTATACAAGCGGACATGGTAGATCTTATATATTTGCCTAGTGGGTTATCTGATCATGCCCCGCTAATGCTCACACTTCATCTTAATCACTTTCAGGATGCAGCCCAGTGGAGATTAGGAACACACTGTATTTCACATCCAGATGCGGCTAATAAAATTCTTCCCCTCCTAGCAGAGTACTGGGAATTTAATGTGGGATCTTCTACTTCAGTAATACCATGGGATGCCTTTAAGGCCTATACCAGAGGACAGTATATATCTGCCATTAAGGCGGTTAATAGGGCTAAACGAGTAAAAAGTGATACTCTGCAGTCTATAGTGGATGCAAAAACAGCCCAATATGCTGCAGATCAATCAGAGGCCAACTTTAATGCTTTACGTCATGGTAAACAGGTATGGCTGAGGCTACGAGGATGGATCTATATAAAGATTAACTGAAAACCTTCGAGCAGGGAGATCGTAATGGTCGGTTTTTGGCCATGATGGCCAAACATGAACAACCTAGTATTCCATTTTCGGAAATACGTACCCCCTCGGGAGATATAGCTTCTAAACAGGCAACAATTTTTTAGACGTTTCTGCACTTTTACCAGACATTATATACATCACATCTGTCACCCGATTTCCAGCCAACGGAGTTGGCGGGTTGGCTGGATTTGGTTGCACGGGCTTGGTTAACAGATAACGAGAGAGAGATGTTAGCACATCCTATAACAACAGAGGAGGTCCTTTTGGTTATTGGTTCATTGGGAAAATCATCGGGACCGGACGGCCTTCCCATTGAATTCTATAAGGTTCATGGAGAACTCTTTGCTCCTGTATTAGCTTCCCTTTATTCTAATTGTTTAAAAGAGGGAGCTCTGCTGGACTCAATGAGTCATGCCCATATAGTTTTAATTTATAAGTCCCCAAAAGATCCGTCATCCTGCGCCTCATGTAGGCCTATTGCTCTTTTGAATGTGGACTTTAAAATTTTGACAAAAATTATCTCTCAACGATTACAACCAGTGATGTCTAATATTATTAGATCAAACAGGGTTTATGGCCGGTAGGGCCACTGATGTGAATTTGCGGAGACTGTTTTCCAATATTCATGCTTCACATCTTGTCACAATGTAGGATCTAGGGTTGTTGCCTCTCTAGATATAGAGAAGGCTTTCGATACACTTGAATAGCCCATTTTATGGGAGGTACTCTGTAGAATGGGCTTTCCAATGGTATTTATAAAATGGTTGCAGGTCCTATATAGATATATGCAAAAAGGTAATTGGGACTTTAAATGTAGCAGTTGAAATGCGGAGGATCAAAATTGAAAATTTATTAATCGTGGTAGATATAGTAAAAGAATTTCATATCTATACACATACACACATAATTGGCATGGAAATATAGGCATAATGGATGGAAAGGTACAAGCAGTTGAATACATGGTTACACTGAGTAGATAATGGTCAAAGTAGTGTTGGTACAAAATAGCATATGGCCTATAGGTGCCAGAGATGGCATGTCCGGTAACTGAAAATAAGATTGCATAGTAAAAAAAAAATATATAAAAAAATACTACAATAATGATATTATAATAGTGATGACAACATCAAGATACAGTGGATGAAGTTATGGCATCAAGTGTAGCTCAACGCGTTTCGTGGATGATTTTCTCCACTCATCAGGAGCTGATGCGACATAATCCTGTAAGATATATACATATAATAAACCTCAATCTATACAGAGAGGAATAAAAATGAAAAATAAAAAAGATGATTGACCAAAAGTACACTTACCAACCCTGACATTGAGCGCGGCGCATGGCAGATGGCATGGAGTGGGCCGGAGGCTACAAACCCTGCCGCGGGAGCTGAGGCAGCATGTAGTATCTGAATAGCATCAGGGGATGGAGTGACAGAGTCTGGGTAGTGGAGTGATCTCCATGTAGCAACAATAATGAAGTATTGCTTATCAGAAAGGAGGGATATCTGGGGATAGATATTAAAAGTAATATATAAGTATATGTTGTTTGGAATAAAATAAATACATTGAGTAATATATAAATAATATACCCAAAGATACCCGTATAAGTATATGTTGTTTGGAATAAAATAAATTTGAGTAATATATAAATAATATACCCAAAGATACCCGTATATAGAAAGTACTGGTGGGTAATACAATGGAGATTGTATAGTAAACAAATCTGATTGAAGAAGTGACTGGTGAAAAATCTAAAGATGTGTCAATTGAGAGATAAGGGGAGTGTAAAGGATTGTGTGGAACTGGTACAAAAAAAAAACAAAGTGTAAGGTGAGGAAAGCGGGAGCATGGCAGTGGAAGTGAGCTTAAACACAGAGGGCTTACCTGATGCTGCATATCATGCACAACTAGCAAGATGAAAGCAGCTAGTGTGCAGAGACCCCAGGAGGAGACTGGCCGTGTGGACAGCCCGCTCCAACTGGGGGACCTATAAATACCTGCCACCAACGCCACGTGCGTGAGCCTGCGGGGGGAGGGAGGCGGCGTCCGCACCTGAGCTGGATGATCGCTCAGTGTTTGGCGCCACGGAAACCTCCTCCTATTGGTAATCACGCAGCTGATGCTCCAAACGTCAGCGCGGTGATGTCGGAGTCGACATCCCGCGTATGACGCAGGGACCATGGCGCAGATGCGCCGAGGGGCATCCGCCCGAACCTCCCTAAGGGGAGGGGGGGAGGATCCACAGAGCGCATCGCAGCACCCGCGCCGAGGAAGGACAGACCCCAACACAAAACCATGCCAAGTAAACATGCTGACGCAGAACAGTGGCAGAGCGATATGGGTTGGTGGATGACAAAACGTAAAAATAATAATGTATATAGCAACCAGTGCCGGAAATGCCATCAATGGTAACATTTATAAAATAAATAGAAGCATACACAATATGTACAGAATATATGACTATTCCAGAAAATCAGCCCCAAATAGGGCATGCATTAAACCTCTTGCGTAGATAGCAGGGGAACACTGCTAATCCAACTTTCCAACTGCTTCCATCCCGGTTACTAAATTGTAAATTAGAAGGGGAGTTTGGGACTTTAAATGAAGCGCACTAGTCGCCTCCATCCCGGTATCAGGTATATGCAAAAAGGGAATTGGGACTTTAAATGAAGCAGTTGAAATGCGGAGGATCAAAATTGTAAATTTATTAATCATGGTAGATATAGTAAAAGAATTTCATATATAAACACATACACATATAATTGGCACGGAAATATAGGCATAATGGATGGAAGGGTACAGGTAGTTGAATACATGGTTACACTGAGTAGATAATGGTGAAAGTAGTGTTGGTAAAAAATAGCATATAGCCTATAGGTGCCAGAGATGGCCAGAGATGGCATCAATGCTTAACACTATTTGCGTTTGGGAGGCGGGCCTTAGGTGTGAACATTATCTAAAGGATGCAATTTCATCAAATGCCCCGTTATGGTTTAATCCAGCCCTTCCTCAATTTTATAAATTACCAGAGCCTATTGCATGGACTAAAAATAATATCAAATTCGTTTCTCAGGTAGTTACTGATCAGAAATTGTCTACTTTTTCTACACTTGCTTCACTTTTTAATTTGCCTAGTTCTCATTTATTTAGATATCTACAGCTTTCCCATACCTTTTATGCCCAGTTTTCACAGGATAGTTTAACAATTATACAATCTACACTAGAATCAGTACTTAGGTCTGAATATTTGGAGAGGTGTACCTCCAGATTATATTCTCATTTTATTTCAATTTCCCTTCTGCCATTGGAGGGTCTTAGAGCTAGGTGGATGCGAGACATACTGGACTTGGACTTAGAAGACTGGAAGAGTGTGTGAGATTTCACTCTGCGATCCTTGGTATCCTTGAGAGACCGCGTGGTTCAATTTAAACTGGTACATAGAGCATATATTATGCCATATAGACTTAAAAAGATAAATCCTGCGTGCTCTTCTGAGTGTTGGCGGTGTGGTACGGTATAGGAGGATTTCACAGACATCTTCTGGACTTGCCTATACATAATTGTTTTTTGGGTGGAAGTGGTGGATTTATTGAATTCTATCACTTCGGCTCCCTTACAGCTTTCAATGCCTGTATGTTTGCTGGGTCTGGTGGAGGCTACTCTCCCTACAGTGCCAGAGTGAGTGTTTGCAAATACTGCATTAATTAATGTGAGAAAAGCTATTGCTTTACATTGGAAGAAATCCTCCCACACTTGTATATTGGAAACAATTGGTAAATAACAATCTTCCACTATATAGAGATACCTACATGAATAGGGGTTGCCCTGGTAAGTTTGATAAAGTCTGGGCAAAGTGGTTGGATAGGCCATATACGGCATTGCATGCCCACGAGGGTTTTTGATTGATCGATGGGGTTAATATAGACAATTATAGTTATAGGATTTCTGGGGCCACTGTGGTTAGTAGGAACTAAAGGCTATATATTTTCTGTATTGGATATGGATTGATATGTTAAATGTGATGGTTTAGACCTTTCCCTCGTTAAAAATACTCCTTTGATATGTAATGAGACTGGATCTTGAATTTGCATTAATACTTTGCTTCACTGTGTATGATGTCTTGTCTTGTTTTGTTTGTTGTGTATTAAGGAAATAAAATGAAAATAATTAAAAAAAGAAACATCACTTTAAAGGAAACCTTTCCTGAGAGAAATATGGAGGCTTCTATTGCTGACCTCCACCTGAAAATGCTAGCAGCTGTTATGTTAATGCACTAGCTTCTATACCTTCTAAGTCACTGATCTGGAACACATACAGTATAGAGATCAGCGAAACTCAAAAGTCCTTGTTTGCACATTTGTTCCAGGACAGTGATTTGAAATGTTGAGGCAAGAAGGTCAACACGACAGCCAGGTACAATCAAAAGGTATTAAAGCTAGAATCCATGTTTCTCTCTTGACAGATTTACTTCAAGTCCTAAAGACTAAATGCTAGTATCTCTGAGGGATTAAAGTGTTTCCCAAGCTGCCTGTGTCTTGTTAAGGAGATTTACCCTCACTAAATTTCCCCTTCACGATTGACAATGGTCACCAGACAAATTGATTGGATATCTTTCCAGTGGGGACATCGTGTGGACAAGGACAGAAATAAAAGTGTGATGGGGTTCCAACCATTTCCTACACTATCCAAAACTAAAAAGTGTTGGATTGACATACTTTAAGTTCCTCTATCTTAGTGTTCTACACAATATGAAACAGTAAATGTCCTGCACAAGAGATCAAGAAGTCTTTATTTCAGCAGGATTAGCCATTTTATGAAGTTAATAAATTAAAACCTTTTCCACCAGCCAATCTTTTTATTTTTCCCACAAAGCCTGGAAGTGTATGAGATGCAGTAACAAAAACTAATAAGGGAAATGGAAAATTCCTAATATTCCAATGTTTTTGTTTATACTGGGAAAGAGGCACCCGAAGGGGAAGATGTTTGCCATATACAAAAATACATTGACTCCTCTGGAGACAGACTGTACAGAACTCACAAATCATCTGCAGAGGCATTTCATACATCAGCTGCTTGGCAGGGGTTGTGTTTATGCGTTTGAACTTTTGTGAGAGAGTTAAAATTTTTGCTCTTATCCCTAGACCTTTATTAACCTATGTGTGCAAACTACTAAACAAATAAAGCTCAGACAAACAGAAAGGACCCCTTCAGGGTCCAGATGATGTGAAAATAGATATAAACATAATTAGCATTTTTTAGGCAATAACCATAAAAATGGTTATGTAAGCAATGGAGAATGACAGTTCTATTTTTGAATGTAATTTTTTTCATAAATGAGTCACTTCACAAGTCCAGGAGTTGTTTTGGAAAATGCATGCAACATATTTTAAAAAGTCCCTATTTCTAACAGCAAATAAAGTCACACTAAAATAGAATGTGCTGGATTCTGCGCAATGAGGGTTATTTACTAAAGGAAAATCCACTTTGCACTGCAAGTGCACTTGAAAGTGCACTTGGAAGTAAAGTCGCTGTAGATCCGAGGGGGACATGCAAGGAAAATAAAAAACAGGATTTTAGCTTGCACATGATTGAATGATAAAATCAACAGAGCTTCCACTCATTTCAGATCTACCCCTCAGATCTACAGCGACTGCACTTCCAAGTGCACTTCCAAGTGCACTTGCAGTGCAAAGTGGATTTGCCTTTCGTAAATAACCCCCAATGTCTCAGTTTTGTGTTTGGTTCCATAAAGGCTATCCTGGAATCTATTAAAGAAATGCAATGGTATGTATGAAAATCATATGTTGTGATCAGGACCAATGTTTGCAGAAAGGAGATGGAGGTACTTGTAAAAACACTTGCAGCTCCATAGCTACAACTTTAACCACTTAAGCCCCATTTTGCTGGCCAAAGACCAGAGCACTTTTTGTTATTCGGCACTGCGTCACTTTAACTGACAATTGCGTGGTCGTGCAACGTGGCTCGCAAAAAAATTATTTTTTGCGCTATAAACAAAAAAAGAGTGACAATTTTGGAAAAAAAACGCATTATTTTTTACTTATTGCTATAATAAATATCCCCAAAAAATAGATAAAAAAACTTTTTTTTTTCCTCAGTTTAGGCCGATACGTATTCTTCTACATATTTTTGGTTAAAAAAAAATCACAATAAGCGTTTATTAATTGGTTTGTGCAAAAGTTATAGCACCTACAAAATAGGGGATAGTTTTATGGCATTTTTATTAATAATTTTTTTTTAACTAGTAATGGCACGACCAGCAATTTTTATTGTGTCTACGACATTATGGCAGACACATCGGACAATTTTGACACATTTTTGGGACCACAGTGATCAATGCTAAAAAATTGCATTGGTTACTGTAAAAATGTCACTGGCAGTGAAGGGGTTAACCTCTAAGAGGCGATGTAGGGGTTAAGCGTGTCCTAGGGAGTGCTTCTAACTGTGGGGGGGGGCTGTGTGTGACACTACACTGATCGCCGCTCCCGATGACAGGGAGCAGAGATCAGTGACAGTGTCACTAGGCAGAACGGGGAGATGCTTGTTTACATTAGCATCTCCCCGGCCTTCCTCACCGTGAGACGATCGTGGGTATCCCCACGGACATCGGACCCGCGATCAAGGTCACGGAGCTCCTGGCGGCGCGTGCGCGCCCGCAAGCTACCTCTTAAAGTGCAACGTACAGGTACGTTAATCTGCCTGTACGAGCCCTTCTGCTGCAGTATATCTGCGTGAGACAGTCGGGAAGCGGTTAATAAATAATCCAGAGAAACAAGGAGAGGGGCGCCTTTGAAAATATATCAAAAACAATTTATTGTAAAAACAATATCCACTGACATGGAAGTAAATGGCATTGGGTACATTTCTGGGATGAGCAGGTGGGACTACAGGTAGCAGAGAGTCCTTTTTCAGGCTAGCAGGAAGCAGCAGGTCAGATCTCAGGGACAAGGAGGCCAGTGAGTCGTCAGATCCTTGCAGAGTAACACCGCTGGAGCTTCAGAATACCCGTCTGGCCACCGCAAAGATGGAGGATGGCCGTGCAGTCTGGGAGCCAAAACTAGGCTTGGATCGCAAGCGGCGTGGTACAGGATAGTGACGTCACTATAGCGCGACGCGTTTCCGATCGTGCGTGCTACGAGTGGTACGGTATATATATATATATATATATATATATATATGTGTGTGTGTGTGTGTAGGGGTCATTTAGAATAATTGGTAAATAAATAATACATTAGGTTTATATTTTAATTTTGAACCGTCAAGAGCAACCTTGAGATCCGTGGACAGAGGATTAATACATGGGAAACGTATATGGTATGGATTAGAAAAAATCTATTGGTAGGGTACAAAGCAAAGAGGTAAAGAAACATAAATAAAATAATTTGAAAAAAAAAAGGGAAAAGAAAAGGGGGGGGAGAAATGGGGGGGGGGGGGGCGGGGAGAAAAAAGGAAAAAAGGGGGAGGAGAGGCCTCACACAATACATAATGTTTTATACCATCTCTAGTGTCAGGGCCAGATTACCATATACTCACAGGAATATGAACCCGCCACCCCCATATAAGATAAAGGAGGATAAGGGAACTTGTGATAATGATAAACAAAAACAAGGTTAAAGCGGGGTTCCACCCAAATTTTGAACAATATCTGTCTGTATTCTCTTCCTTGCCTAGATGCTGACATGCCGTTTAAAAAAATGTAAATCGCCGTAATTACCTTTTATTTTTCTATTCTTCTTTGCACTTCCTGGTTCTCCTCCCGTGGGAGTAGGCGTGTTTCTAGCCTCTCCCAGACTCCTGGGAGCTAGTCTCAGGCTTTCCAGGATGCCACTGAGCATGTGCGGGAATGAGCGGTGAATGCTGGGAGCACAGCATTCACCACATCCAGGAAATAAATGCTTGTGGGCTTCAAATGCCCACAATGAAGATGGAAACCGCCTGCAGTGAAAATTATAAGTTATTCTTTCCGATGAAATCTTACACAGGCGGACATATTACACACAATATGTCAGTATGTAATGCTGAGAAGAAAAGTTTGTGAATGAACTAAAAAAAAAAAAACGATAGATAGGTGGACCCCCGCTTTAAAGAAAATGTCATTTAGATGGACTATATAAAAAGAATCAAAGTACAGTCGCAATCTCGATGCTCTCATTAAGGCCACCTGGTGAGGGTACATCATAGTTACATAGTTACATAGTAGGTGAGGTTGAAAAAAGACACAAGTCCATCAAGTCCAACCTATGTGTGTGATTATGTGTCAGTATTTCATTACATATCCCTGTATGTTGCGGTCATTCAGGTGATTATCTAATAGTTTCTTGAAGCTTTCAATGCTCCCCGCTGAGACCACCGCCTGTGGAAGGGAATTCCACATCCTTGCCGCTCTTACAGTAAAGAACCCTCTACGTAGTTTAAGGTTAAACCTCTTTTCTTCTAATTGTAATGAGTGGCCACGAGTCTTATTAAACTCTCTTCTGCGAAAAAGTTTTATCCCTATTGTGGGGTCACCAGTACAGTATTTGTAAATTGAAATCATATCCCCTCTCAAGAGTCTCTTCTCCAGAGAGAATAAGTTCAGTGCTTGCAACCTTTCCTCATAACTAAGATCCTCCAGACCCTTTATTAGCTTTGTTGCCCTTCTTTGTACTCGCTCCATTTCCAGTACATCCCTCCTGAGGACTGGTGCCCAGAACTGGACAGCATACTCCAGGTGCGGCCGGACCAGAGTCTTGTAGAGCGGGAGAATTATCGTTTTATCTCTGGAGTTGATTCCCCTTTTAATGCATGCCAATATTCTGTTTGCTTTATTAGCAGCAGCTTGGCATTGCATGCCATTGCTGAGCCTATCATCTACTAGGACCCCCAGGTCCTTTTCCATCCTAGATTCCCCCAGAGGTTCTCCCCCCAGTGTATAGATTGCATTCATATTTTTGCCACCCAAATGCATTATTTTACATTTTTCTACATTGAACCTCATTTGCCATGTAGTCGCCCACCCCATTAATTTGTTCAGGTCTTTTTGCAAGGTTTCCACATCCTGCGGAGAAGTTATTGCCCTGCTTAGCTTAGTATCGTCTGCAAATACAGAGATTGAACTGTTTATCCCATCCTCCAGGTCGTTTATAAACAAATTAAATAGGATTGGTCCCAGCACAGAACCCTGGGGAACCCCACTACCCACCCCATCAAGATTGTATATCCAGAAAGTCTCTCTGGTGCATAGTTTTTTGAAGTGTTCAGCTGCTGTCAAGGATTTTGAGATTTGTTCAATTACCCACACTGTTAGGCCAAAGGTTGATTTTTTATGGAACTCGGAAAAATGCCGTGGGAGACTGTACATGTCTTTACCCCCTTCAATGAGTCTTCTATGTTGGACGAAACGCTGCCTGAGAGGCCAACATAGATGAGTCCACAGGGGCATGTCAGACCATAGACCACAAAGTCAGATGAACAGTTGTAGAAATGGTCAAGCTGATTTTTAATGTTGTTTTCTAGTAAAAACTCTTCTATGTAATCCTTTTTAAAACTCTGAAGTATATTCCTGACTATAGAAGTTATACTAATATGTCTGTATTTATTTGGTAAAGACTTTCATCCCTTTTTAAATATAAGCACCGCATTGGTCTTGCGCCAATCCATTGGTACCAATCCAGTAATTGCAGAATCTCTAAAAATTAGAAACAATGGCTTAAAAATAACAGAACTCAACTCCTTCAGGACACATGGGTGTAAGCTATCTGGTTGAAGTGCTTCATTCACTTTTGTTTTTTCTAACTGTTTCTGGACAATGTCAGATATGAAGCATTGTGGTTTATCTGAGGCTGTGGCAATATTATACCCTTAACGTACTTGGTGGAGCTCCACCATTTTCCTTTGTGTTCACAATGCTGAAGAAGGGAATTAATAGCTTTGCCTTCTCTTTGTCAACAGTCATCAACTTTGTATTATTTTTTTAGAGACCTGATCTTTTTACTATTACTATATTTGAAAATGTTTTTTTTTTTGTTTTGAGGGAGGGTGGTCCTAATTTTATTCCCAACCTGTGGTTCGTTTTATATTTTTGTGATCTTGAGTTCCATTTGTTATATTCTTTGTAATATTCAAACGATGAAAATGTTCCTTTTTGTATATTTTTAAAATACTTTTTTGGACATGAGCCACAAAGGTTTTTCTTGCAACCTTTTAAACGTATTGCCCATGGGATGAACAGGTGTAACTGGAGAAAGCAAGGTGAGTTTGGAAATGTGATTTAAATGAATGAGAAATTGGAAGAATAGCCTTTTATTAAGGTTAAAAAGTTAATTTCAATCAGAGTTATGCCCTGTACACACGGTCGGACTTTGTTCGGACATTCCGACAACAAAATCCTAGGATTTTTTCCGACGGATGTTGGCTCAAACTTGTCTTGCATACACATGGTCACACAAAGTTGTCGGAAAATCCGATCGTTCTGAACGCGGTGACATAAAACACGTACGTTGGGACTATAAACGGGGCAGTGGCCAATAGCTTTCATCTCTTTATTTATTCTGAGCATGTGTGGCACTTTATGCGTCGGATTTGTGTACACACGACCGGAATTTCCGACAACAGATTTTGTTGTCGGAAAATTTTATATCCTGCTCTCAAACATTGTGTGTCGGAAAATCCGATGGAAAATGTGTGATGGAGCCTACACACGGTCGGAATTTCCGACAACAAGGTCCCATAACACATTTTCCATCGGAAAATCCGACCGTGTGTACGGGGCATTACACTTTAAGGCTTACTTAAACAGGTAATGATTTTTAATTATTGAACTTGAAGTGAAACAAAAGGCTCCTGCATGACAGTCTAACCAAGTGCCATATTCTACTACTATATAATGTACAAGCCTCATAAAGTAACCTAACCTTCCTTTCTGTCTGAAAATTTAAACAACGGGGAAAGTGCTTTCAACATAGAAAGCTGTGGGCAGGACTAGTTGTGACCAGGTGCTTATTGGCAGAGTACAAGCTTGCGAGTCAGGAGTGGCAATGCTGATAGCCATGGCCCCTGCAACATTTTTCATCCCAGTGTAGTGCAAGGCAAGCAGGCATAGCTAACACTAGCGTGGAAACTCTGCAGCTTTGCTGCCACACTATCACAGGAAGCTGCATTGGGTGGCTTTCACTGACAGGCTAAATAGATATTTGAGTACTTTGCAGTGGGGTTAAAAGAAAACTGCAGCACATATATATATTTTAATAGGCGGCCATAGTTTTATTTAACCACTTGCTCATTGGGCACTTAAACCCCCCTCCTGCCCAGACCAATTTTCAGCTTTCAGCGTTGTCACACTTTGAATGACAATTACTCAGTCATGTAATACTGTACCCAAATGAATTTTTTGTCCTTTTTTTCATACAAATAGAGCTTTCTTTTGGTGGTATTTGATCACCTCTGGGTTTTTTTTTTTCGATCGCACAATTTGTACATCTTCACCCCATAGTGGGCCCTTTTGGTGGGAATAAATTGTTTTAAGCCCAGCCTGCCAGAAAATTTGATAATGGACTCATCCACACATATGTGTTGGTCTGGGGTAAACAACTGGGGGAAGATTTCAGAAAAATTTTATAAAGCTTGTCAAAATTTGGGTGATTTCAGGGAGGGCACTGGGTATTGTTGTTATAGTGTAGGAATATCATAATCATGAGATATCTGGTCCTGGGCATTACTGAGGAAAAGATGGGCATGTGGTAGATAGGGAGGGTAGACCAATATGAACGTAATTCATTTTTTCTGTTTAGTCCCATACAGAATGTGGGGCCCAAAAAAATGTTAAACTCCTCCACTGTTAGGGCTCTCCACTCGTAGGGATGGGCATAAGAGTTACTTGCTATAAATTGTTGTGCATACAGGTTGCACTGGGCCACAATCGATGCAAGCATGTCCTCAGTAAAAATTAAATGGAAAAAGTCTATCGGGGAAAAATTTTCTGTGTCCACCTGGACTCCTGGCTGGGCAGTGAAAGGGGGAACGTTAGCTTCTCCTGAATTAGGAGGCAGCCACAAGGGGTTCTGAAGGGAAAAGGGAAGGCTGGCATGGGACCTAACCCTTTGGGACTGAGGTGACACCCCACTGGTACGTGGCCTTTGCCGAGGTACTGCAGTGCTGGTGGATGGCACTGCGGTGCTGGTGGATGGCACTGCCTCCTCACCAGTATGCCTTCGTCTGGCGGGCGGACTCTTATCCTCCTCCTCTGAGGCTGTCAGTGTACCACTGGTTAGGACAGGCTCGTAGTCCACGTCAGACTCAGAATCTGAAAATGAGGAGGCATCCGAAGCGGAGAGCTCCCCGTTGCTCTCGTTGCCCGCAAGAATATTGTACGCCTCCTCAGCTAAATATAATCTTCTAGCCATTGTTGGTGATGACAGAAGGCACTGATGACAAGTGACACTGATGATAGCTGGCACTCTTACGTGGCACTGATGACACGTGACGCTGATGACACTGATACGTGGCACTGGTGACACTGATAACAGATGACAGGTGGCACTGATGACAGATGGTACTGACAGATGGTACTGACCGATCGTGGCAATACCTCACATGTGTGGTTTGAACACCGTTTTCATATGCGGGCGCTACTCGCGTATGCGTTCGCTTCTGCACACGAGCTCTGCGGGACGGGGCACGTTTTAAATTTTTTTTTCTTATTTATTTTACCTTTTACTTTTTATTTTTACACTGTTTAAAAAAAAAAGTGTCACTTTTATTCCTATTACAAAGAATGTAAACATCTCTTGTAATAGAAAAAAAGCACGACAGGACCTCTTAAATATGAGATCTGGGGTCAAACAGACCTCAGATCTCATATTTACACTGAAATGCAATAAAAAAAAAAATGTTGTCATTTAAAAAAATAAAATAAATAAACTGGCCCTTTAAGAGCTATGGGCGGAAGTGATGTTTTGACGTTGCTTCCGCCCTGCAGTGTCATGGAGACGGGTGGGGGCCATCTTGCCCTCACTAGTCTCCATGTCAGCCCAGGGGACAGACATGATCGCCTCCGCTGCTGCCTAAGGCTCCGGTAAGTGGCGGAGGGCACCGGTAAGCGGCGGGAGGGGGGAGCCCCTCTCCCGCCGCCGTCAATACTCTCCCGCCGCCAATAAAAGTGATCTTGCGGCAAATCCGCCGCAGAGACCACTTTTATCTTGTACTGGACCGCCGGCCGAACACAGGGATACCGGGGTTACGTCTTCCATTTAAGGATTATGGAGGCCACTGTGCTCGTAGGAACCTTAAGTGCAGCAGAAATTTTTTGTAACCTTGGCCAGATCTGTGCCTTGCCACAATTCTGTCTCTGAGCTCTTCAGCCAGTTCCTTTAACCTCATGATTCTCTTTTGCTCTGACATGAACTGTGAGCTGTAAGGTCTTAAGCCTCATACACACGATAGGACTTTGTACAAACTTTCCTGTGGATTTTTGTACAAAGGGCGTTGGCCATAAGTTTGTATTGCATACACACGGCAGAACTTTTTCAGCCAACTTTCACCAAATCACGTGGTTTTTCAGCTCTTTACCACCACCCTTTGGTCAACTTCTGTATTGTCGTCTGATATTGTGTCAATCTCACCACTTTTATCGGCCGGGTTCACACTGGTGCGGGGGTTCGACTTGGATCCCCGCCAATGCCAGGCACTGTGTTTGGTATGAATCTTAAGGGGGAACTCCATGCCAAATTTTAAATAAAAAAACGGCATGGGTTCCCCTCCAGGGGCATACCAGGCCCTTAGGTTTGGTATGGATTTTAAGGGGAACCCCTACGCCGAAAAAACGGCGTGGGGGTCCCCCCAAAATCCATACTAGACACTTATCCGAGCATGCAGCCCAGCTGGTCAGGAAAGGGGGTGGGGAAGAGTGAGCGCCCCCCCTCCTGAACCGTACCAGGCCGCATGCCCTCAACATGGGGGGGTGGGTGCTTTGGGGGAGGTGGCGCCCTGCGGCACCCCCACCCCAAAGCACCTTGTCCCCATGTTGATGAGGACAAGAGCCTCTTCCCGACAACCCTGGCCGTTGGTTGTCGAGGTCTGCGGGCGGGGGCTTATCGGAGCCCGGGAACCCCCTTTAATAAGGGGGCCCCCAGATCCCAGCCTCCCACCCTATGTGAATAAGTATGGGGTACATTGTACCCCTACCCATTCACCTAGGGAAAAAAGTGTCAATAAAAAAAAGTAATTTATTAGGCAGCTCGGGGGTCTTCTTCCCCCCTCCTCCAAAGCACCCACCCCCATGTTGAGGGCATGCGGCCTGATACAGTTCAGGAGGGGGGGCTCTCTCGTCCCCACCCCCTTTCCTCACCGGCTGGGCTGCGTGCTCGGATAGGGGTCTGGTATGGATTTTGGGGGGGACCCTCACGCCGTTTTTTTGGGGTAAGGGGTTCGCCTTAAAAATCCATATCTGGTATGCCCCAAAGGGGAATTCCCTCTCGCACTCGCCGCAATAGGAAAATGTGTTTTTCCTATTGCAGCCAGCGCGAGACGTACAGTACCCTGTCGCCGAGAACCAGTGCGAAGGGATCACGCTGGAAACATTCTCGCGGCTGCGTACTGTAGTTTGTACAAAAGTCCGATGGTTTTGTGTACACATGATTGGGCTTTGTTCCATCAGACTTTTGTTGCCGGAAAGTTTGTGCGTTCGCAAAGCCAACAAAAGTCCGATGGAAACAGAAAAAGTTTGTCCAATGGAGCACACACACGTCGGATGTTGCTCCAAAACAGCTAATTTGCATGTTTGTTGTCAAAAGGTCCGATCGTGTGTACGGGCCTTTATATAGACAGGTGTGTGACTTTCCTAATATATATATATATATATATATATATATATATATATATATATATATATATATATATCACTATGAAGATTCTGATGACAGACAGTTGGAGTGCTATGGTACTAATCTAGTGTTTCGTTATCTTCCATCAGAACAGACGGAGGAAGAGAGGGTCATATGAGAATGGAAAATTAATGCTGAAATAAATATAGTGGAGAGTTTGTTTTCATTTATCTTCATTATTTACCAGGTGCTTAATTTTATCAGAGAGTTGCAGATCTTTTATTAAAACAGGTTTCTCAAATTCCTCTATTTGTACATTCCTTGAGGGCTGATTTCCTTCTATGCTTGAAGCAATGTAAGAAAATAGACAAAATTTATTTTTCAACTTACATTGCGACAAAACCCAAAAAGAATATGTTCAGCTCGAATTCAAATTGAGGTTTGTATAGTGGGATTTATAATAATATTAATAATTAACCAGGCACTCAGTAGGTTATATCAAACATCAGCCTCATTAAAGTGATTCTAAGGTTTGGATTTTTTTTTTAATAACAAACATGTTATACTTACCTTTAATACATGGTGGATTGGGAATCTCAATATGCTTATTTAAAGGAGAACTCCAGCCTGGGCTCATTGGGCTGGGCTTCTCCTATGGTTCACAGGAGTGCAATTGGTTTTGCACTCCTGTGACCCGTTTTCAGCGGAGAGCGGTCTGAGGTCCGCTCTCTGCTGATGTCACCAGGATCAGCCCAGGAACCGCATCATCCTGACTTCGGAAGTCTGGATCAGCTAGCTGCCTGGACCAATGGCAGCC
This sequence comes from Aquarana catesbeiana, assembly GCF_042186555.1. Lineage (NCBI taxonomy): Eukaryota > Metazoa > Chordata > Amphibia > Anura > Ranidae > Aquarana > Aquarana catesbeiana. The sequence continues at coordinate 209,144,347 of NC_133334.1, read as the reverse complement.
TCAGCCTCTCAGCGAGCTGCTGAGAGCCTGAGACGGCCGCTCCCCTCCCCAGCTCAGCACTCGAATGAGCATGGAGGAGCAAAGCAGGAGAGATGCCGACTGACAGGCAGCAGCTCTCTGCTCAGGGAGGTGAGAGAACTGAGCCATGGGCGGTGTTCGATGGCTTGGTTCTCAGTGAAGAGGCGGTGAGGTACAAATGCAGCGTCGCTTGGATGCTGCAGCCACCTAGGTAAGTATGAATATGGGATAAGATAAAATCCCATACATTAAGGAGCCAAGCCTTGTAGCTGGAAGTATTCTTTCTCTTTCATGTAAGATTAAATATATAACCACTTTATGGGTATCTTTAAGCAGATAATTATTTTCCTACAGTATATATTTATCAAAATAGACTTGCTAGGTCTAAGACCAATAAACCCTATCTTTCCCAAGGCAAATAGTAAAGGCTAGAAATATAATATGTAGCTTCTCAGACATCCATTCTATAATGTAATGTAGAAGGACATTCATATTAATTAATTCAGAATCTGGAAGGCCCAACCTTCCTTACAGCTTACTCTTCTGCAGTTTACTTATTGAATTCCAGTTCAGGGACTCTTATTTCTCCCTTAAAAACATTCTTGAAGTGTTTGAAAGGTTTGTGATGGGGTAATGTTCAAGGTTATATACCATCAAAAATGTTATAGAGCAGCTTATGAATTTTTATCTCCCCCTAGATTACTTTGGGCACAATTTGATCATGTTTGGAAGAATGAACAGAACTTTACTATCCTTGTCAGAACCATAGATTAGCAAACAACAGTGGCTAGCTTTATAGTCTTCTGTGTGATCTAAACCACATTGGGACATGGCTACTAGTGGCGGCTGGTGGGCTCTTCTTTTGGGGGGACGACAAACAAACAACACCCCCCCACGGGTGGTCCGGCACTTACCCGTCCGTGTGGAGTGCGGGCAGTGGCGGCTCCGGTGTCCACACCTCAAGCTTCTTTCGCCGTGTGTCTCCTCTTCTGCCAAAGCGCTAGGCATCCAAAAGGATCGCCTGGCACTTTGGCCAATCAGGAAACAGGTCTCATGACCTGCTTCCTGATTGGTGGGGAGGAACTTCAGAGTGAAAATAGCGAAAATTCATTTGCTATGGTCACACAACTGGGTGGGCACTTAGAGCCCACCCTTTTTTTAAGCCTGTTAGAGCCTCTGTCTCTAATCAGGTGCTTCAAAAAAACACCCACCCCGCATTGGAATCCATAGTCCGGTGCCCTGATATGTAGATCAGGGGACCGGATGCATGGATAGGGGAGGCGGCACCCGTATGGACGGGCCGCCACTGATGGCTACTCTGGTGAAGGTGAGCTTAGTCACCCGTATTCATTTTATTTTATTCTGCACACACCCCGGAAGCTCCACCTTACCCCCTAAAAGCAGTTAGGGACTCCCAGGTGCCTCAGTAGACTAGCAATTCACCTCAGAGCAGAATCCTTAACTCTTTTCAAAAATTGGGCGCCAGTCATTTTAAGAAAGCTCATAGATAATATATGGTTTGAAGAAGCAATGAGGTCAGTGTGAAACGCACGTGTCACTTCCTGGGTTTGGACACTCTGTCTTTGTTGGCTGTTTATTGCTATTTTTTGGAATAAAATCGTTGGAACGTTCCTGTGGTGTGCAGCCATTCTTTTATTCCTCATAGATAATAAACCCAGGTAAAGAGTGATTAGGGCACAGGATAAAAACAAAAAACAAAAAAAAAAACAAAATGCAGACTCCTTATCACTGTAGCACCCTGGAGTTTAGTCAGGGAGCTCCTCACAAATTTACTTACCAAGAGCAGTTATCTTGGTCGATTGATAGGGATCTATTGATTTCTCCCTAAGCTTGACCTTGTTGCACTCTTCTACCGCTAGGTGGCTGGGTACTTGGTGGTACTAGATACGAGAAGGGCAACCCAAGGTCATGTTATGGGTATGTGGGTGCCCAGCCAATGGGCAGGGGATTTCTTTAATCCCTTGGCCTGCTGGGAGAGCCTATATATTCAGGTGAGGTCAGGTGATCTGTGTTCTGTGCCACCCTGACTGCCGTCTGGGTGGACGTGTGTCGTCTGCCCCGGGCTGCTAGGGTTGAACGGAAAAAAAAAAAACTAGTAATGCGTAAGAGGCTTAATCCCTAGTGCTCCAGTTCAGGTAGTCACCTTCCTGTTTCACTTCCCCTTGATATACCGTTTAGCAAGACAGCAGAAAGCTTCAGGCCTCAGGATTGGGACACTCTGTAGCACAGCACAGTTCTCCCAGACAACAGGCCTGGGAGGAAAAGAAGCATACCACCAAACACCTCCTCTCCAGGTGGGTTTGGGGAGGCAGGAACAAGCTTTTTATGGTCACCCCAAATATTTATATCCTCCGAAACATGCACCACTGGCAATAAACCTCCTAGTGGTGGGCCAAGGAGAGACTTAAATACTCATAACTCAGGCTTTTGGATCTTACACTTATGTCAGGGACACTCCCCACCAGCAGGCAGAAGCAAACAATAACACTTAGCTTAAGGGAAAACCTAAGGACAGCAGAACGATCACTTAGAGGGGCACTACTGCTTGGGGCAGGGTCCATACACCCGTTTAGCTCTAGCTCTCCCCATTGCGATCTTCATTACAAGCTCTTGCAAAAAAGAGGGGGGGAGGGTGGGACTTTAGATGAGGTGCATGGGGTAGAGCCAGACAAAACCATATACATATGTAAAAAATTGTATTCTTTATTAGACCAAAGATAGGGCATGGATCAACCCATATAAACGCATAATAGCACATTGGCATATAAAATACAAAGTATCAACATACATATTGAGGATAGTCACCAACATGACACAGAAAGTAAATATTATACATCACAGTCCCCCAAATGGAGTAGGCATAACATTATATCAGGGTGGTAGAGCAATAAAAACTATCTAGAGTCATAAATATGAGATGGATGCATCAAAATAAGCTTGATGACGTTTCGTGGACTTCTATCCACTCATCAGGAGCAAGCGCATACATATACTAAAAAGGGGATAAAAAAAATCACCATTATAGTTTGATATAACCATAGACTGGAGGGGTAGAGGGATAAAGGATGATGATGAACAAATAAAAAGGCCATAACTGAAAGTACTCACATAAGAGCTGATATTAGGCCAAGCTGAGGAAAGGACCCAAGCATGGACCAGAAGCACACACGAAGTCCCCCAAAAAAGTGTGTATGGAAAAATCTTTATGTAACTGTGGATGGGATTTCTGTATTGTATACAATAAAGTAAGTGGTTTGTTACCATATTGGTATAAATAAAAAGAAATGTCATATAGAGTAGACCCATCACCACAGTATAGAAGTATATTGTGGAGCATATCAACAAGGTGAACAGAATGAAAAAATAGGGTGTCCATATAGTAAGAATAGGGAAGAGGAGATGAGATTCCCGAGATCAGGAGAAATTAATGAAAACTAGAGTAAAGAATATTAGGAATGGTTGTTATAGAGGAATTTAAGAATAAATCAAGAGCTTGCTATGTATTTACCCATGTAGGTCCTAATGGGATATGAACCAAAAATGGAGTGCAGTGTGGGACTGCTGAGAAAAGGTCACTGAAGGGGAACTGCAGGGTGAGCCCAGCGGCCAGGGTCCCATCCAGTGTCACACTGGCATGACAACAAAGGAGAGACAGCACGGCAGCAGCCGGACCTACTCACCATGTGTCAGCCAAGCTGAAATAGCACACGCCTGCGTGAAGGGACGCACGCATGGAGTGGAAGGTGTGGCGCCGATGCACTGTGAAATCGCCCGCCCAATCCCCCATCCCCATAATGTGTGGGAGGGAGGGGAGAGGGAAGGCATGCAGCATGCATCGCAGCTCCCGTGCAAACAAAACACCGGCCAACCTGTCGGCTGCAGAACACACTGAACCAATTCAGCTCAAGGGAGTAGAGACAATTACAGCAGCAGTGTGTCCATCAAAATCAGCCGTGTTCAATGTGGTATATGGTAACTTGACCACTAGGGGTCAGATACAAGGAAGTGAAGGCTCTTGAACCACACACACCTCCATCCCTAATCAGTATCAAAGAAAAAAGGGAATATTTGGGACTTTAAATCTAAAGTCCCACCCCCCCCCCCCCTCTTTTTTGCAAAAGCAACCAGGGATGGAGGCGCAATATTCCCCGTTGCGTCTCATTTAAAGTCCCAACTATTCCCTTTTTCTTTCATTACAAACTCTGTACTGTAAGGAAGATTATTGGCTAGTGTTGGTACATTCACATCTTGCCCTTACAGCTATGACATGATCACAGCTAGAAGTTTATCCAATATGTGTGCAGGAGGTCACGTCAACATGTTTCTTTAGACACCACAAAACTATTAGCTGTACAGCTTAATGTTCTCAAAGATAGCTACATTGCCAATTCTAAAGAAAACAGATGACTGCTTACTAAATGTTACTAAATGTTAGTAAATACCATATAATAACACTAATACATGATGGAAGAAAGATGAGAATATAAATTACAAACATACAAAGGGCAAACAGCTTAAAGAAAACCTGTACAAACAAAAGAAAGGCTGCCATTTCTTAACTCTCCTTCCGGAACACCTAGAACAAGTATGCAGATCAGGAAATCTTCAACCTGACATTTGAGTCTGAATTCTTGTTTCCAATCAGTGACTCAGAAAGTGTTGAAGTCAGATTTGACCAAGAAATGTAAAATTTGTAGAAGGGGATCAGAAATGAGTGTTGTCTTATTTGTCTCAGGACCCTTGACAATGTAGTATTCAATGATAGCTATTTCTTGATGAACAGTTTCAAATTTAAATGGAAATGATCTTGGTTAATGCATGAGTCATCTTTTTTATGTAGGGCAAGTAAACTAGTATTTCGTTTCTTAGATACTCAGCACTCATATGACAATAACATAACAAAGCATGTATTTGTATACTGAGCTCATGTAGCATCCTAATTAGTTACTAATATTCTGGAGAGCAGCCCACTGGAACAGAAATAATATCATCTGTTAACATCTGCAAAGTATACAGACAAAAACACTTAAGTTGTTGGGACTTAGGGCTCTTTCACACTTGCGGATCCGTATTTAGCCATCCGCTTGCTCAGCAGGGATCGCTCCATTGATCCCCGCTGAGCCAGCGGATGACAAGTCCATCTCTGCACACTGTGCAGGGAGGGAACTGTCAGATCTCTGCTCTCCTCTATGGGGGATTGGATGATTATCCGATCCGATCTGCCAGACAGATGGAAAATAGGGTTTCCATCCGTCTGGATTTTGCGGAGCAGATCGGATTGGGGCGGATCGGATGTCAGCGGACATGTCACTGCTGACATCCGTCACTCCACAGAGATGTATGGAGCGACCGTTCAGATCTGCCGAAAAGACTGACAGGTGGATCTGAACGGTCCACACATGTGAAAGAGCCCTTAAGGTTCTAATTCAAATGCATGGAACAATATTCTCTAAAATGTCAAACAGCTTATTCACAGTTTTTTAACAGTTATTTTTACAGCATTACAAAATACATATACAGTATATGGTTAACTCCCTCGAGGCTATTTTGGTTCTACATGTACAGCATCTCACAAATGTGAGTACACCCCTCATATTTTTTGTAAATATTTTATTATATCTTTTCATGTGACAACACTGAAGAAATGACACTTTGCTACAATGTAAAGTAGTGAGTGTACAGCTTGTAGTACAGTGTAAATTTGCTGTCCCCTCAAAATAACTCAACACACACAGCTATTAATGTCTAAACCGCTGGCAACAAAAGTGAGTACACCCCTAAGTGAGAATGTCCAAATTGGGCCCAATTAGCCATTTTTCCTCCCCGATGTCATGTACCTCGTTAGTTACGAGGTCTCAGGTGTGAATGGGGAGCAGGTGTGTTAAATTTGGTGTTATCGCTCTCACTCTCTCATACTGGTCACTGGAAGTTCAACATGGCACCTCATGGCAAAGAACTCTCTGAGGATCTGAAAAAAATAATTATTGCTCTACATAAAGATGGCCTAGGCTATAAGAAGATTGCCAAGACCCTGAAACTGAGCTGCAGCACGGTGATCAAGACCATACAGCAGTTTAACAGGACAGGTTCCACTCGGAACAGGCCTCGTCATGGTCGACCATAGAATTTGATTGCACACGCTCAACGTCATATCCAGAGGTTGTCTTTGGGAAATAGATGTATGAGTGCTGCCAGCATTGCTGCAGAGATTGAAGGGGTGGGGGGGTCAGCCTGTCAGTGCTCAGACCATATGCAGCACACTGCATCAAATTGGTCTGCAATTTGTATAACAGCAATTAACATTTTTATACAAATTGTACACCCACTACTTTACATTGTAGCAAAATGTGATGTCACATGAAAAGATATAATAAAATATTTACAAAAATGTGAGGGGTGTACTCACTTTTGTGAGATACTGTATATATAAAGCCACTGCCATCATCATTAAATACACATTTGCCTACACAGTCTAGGTTAACCCCAACTTTAAACTATAACCATTCCTTGTGTTGCGCTACCCCGTCCGGAGCCACTTGGTAATTTACATAGTTACATAGTAGGTGAGGTTGAAAAAAGATACAAGTCCAACCTATGTGTGTGATCTTATGTCAGTATTACCTTGTATATTCCTGTATGTTGTGGTTGTTTAGGTGCTTATCTAATAGTTTTTTTGAAACTATCGATGCCCCCTGCTGTGACCACCGCTGGTGGAAGGGAATTCCACATCCTTGCCGCTCTTACAGTAAAGAACCCTCTACATAGTTTAAGGTTAAACCTTTTTTCTTCTAATTTTAATGAGTGGCCACGTGTCTTGTTAAACTCCCTTCCGCAAAAATTTTTTATCCCTATTGTGGGGTCACCAGTACGGTATTTGGTAATTGAAATCATATCCCCTCTCAAGCGCCTCTACTCCAGAGAGAATAAGTTCAGTGCTTGTAACCTTTCCTCATAACTAATATCCTCCAGACCCTTTATTAGCTTTGTTGCCCTTCTTTGTACTCGTTCCATTTCCAGTACATCCTTCCTGAGGACTGGTGCCCAGAACTGGACAGCATACTCCAGGTGAGGTCTAACCAAAGTCTTGTAGAGTGGGAGAATTATCGCTTTATCCCTGGAGTTAATCCCCTTTTTAATGCATGCCAATATTACATAGTTACATAGTAGGTGAGGTCGAAAAAAGACAAAAGTCCATCAAGTCTAACCTATGTGTGCGATTAAATATTCTGTTTGCTTTGTTAGCAGCAGCTTGGCATTGCATGCCATTGCTGTGCCTATCATCTACTAGGACCCCCAGGTCCTTTTCCATCCTAGATTCCCCCAGAGGTTCTCTTACAACTTCAGCCTCGCTGACACAGCAGGTTACATAGGAGCTCCAGTCTCCTGTGTAAAAGTTAAGTGAGAAGCTACCTAAACTGTAGCTGCTGACCTTTAATAAACTGCCACTCACCTGTCCCATGATCCAGCGTCGGCTTAGCCATTTTCACTTTGTTTCCTTTCTTCGCGGGGCGGGCATCTTTACTGGATACAGTCACTACTGCACTTTAGTGTTTTGACTTTAATGCTGGTCTTGCAGATTGTACTCATGTGATATGATATATACATCTCTCAGTCCCATCAACTGCCTTTTTGCTTTTTTCCTTCCCACCTTATTGGATCATAAAGGACAGCTGTTCTCCTATCTAACACCCACATTGTGGGTGTATATATAACACACAAGACATATATGAAGTTGTATGGTGGATTGGTTTTTAATTGCATATTGTGTGTAGTTTGTCTAGTATGGTACCATTGTATATGTTATATATGATTTTCTACTGTTGACATTAGTAAATACTAATTTAATTGATATAACGAGTTCATATAATTTTCATAGGGATGGTTGAGCTCAGATCAGGTCTTTTATTTCATTTTTTTTACTCATCTTTACTATGGGAACTCGGCTGTGACAGCTTGTAGCTTCACAGCTGGGTGCCCACTGCACATGCATGAGTGGCGCTGCACACTGTGAATGATCCCAAAGTCCTCTGGGACCTGTCACATGTCCTGGAAGACTGTGGGAGGAATAACTTCTGCTTCTGATTGTCTAGGTGGTTGGAGTGGAAGTGGAAATGGGTACCTGTCAAAATCCGGTACCCGCTTCCCCCCTCCTCCCCAAAAGCTCCATTTCACAAACAGGAGAGGGGGAGGAGGCCTTAAATCGGAACTTCCCCTTTAAGATGGGGCTCCACTTTAAGCGAATGAATACTGCACTGATTTTGGGAGCACAAATATAGATACCCTGCACACAACTAAGGTTCAGTACCCAAAAAGCAAACAAAATGGTTAGTGGTAAATGAACCCAATATATTGTCATGGGTTGCAGTAAATAAATAGCAGTAAGCACATAAATAAGTAAGTAAAGAGTTAGGTCAATCACACATCACTAGACAAAATGTTCACTAAGCTATAGCAGAATAAAATGTTGAATAGAATATAGTTCTATGCAGCTAAATTAGAGTAAACATGATAATTCCCAAAATTAGCCATAAGTAATGGCAATAGAAAACAGCAATGATCATCAATGCTACGGTGACTCCTCTGTAAACAGTAGGCTATATTCACTTTAGAGTGCGCGCTATATGAATGGCAGCAATGAAATTGAAAACTTCCTAAATAGATACCTCTTACTATGGACAACAGGCAAAGTTCTTGTGAGCAGATATCTGAGTGAGTAGTCTTTAATCCTAGTTCTTCAGCCAGCTAGTGTTGGGACCTAGTCTTTATGGTGGTGCACATGAATACAGTCCCAGTAAAGACTGCATGCAGTAAATAATGCTGCTAGTATGTGCTCCGTTTCTGCTAGCAGCAACATGTTAATAGTATTAGTGTCCTCTCACCAGTCCCAGCTATACAACAACAGGGGTCCCACTGTTTGGATGTCAGCTTACTTCTGGATCTGCCTTGAAAGACTCTGGTCCTCAGCACACAGCCACAGGCTTGTAGCAGGTTGATGTGCACATTTGAGCAGCAATGTGCACACCTGTGAAAATACAGCTCTCTTTCTCGTTATACCTGGATTCTATTGGGAATTGTAGTCCAATACCCCATTAACTGCTGTCTTAAAGTTTCCTTAACTTCATCTCCATTGATTCAATGCTGTCAGCCATCAAGTCTTTTGAGCTCCTTTTGCTTGTCAGCTTCTCCTGGTGGATGGAAGTGAGGTAGTGATAACTCATTCAGCTGAAGTCTATTGGAAGACATAGAAAGCACTGCAGCGGAGTGTCCTAAATTGCTTTCTGTCTCTAGCCAAGCACCTGGCTACACTTGTCAATACAAATCTTAATTAATTAAAGCTGGTGTCATTCTTCTCCTGTATGCTATTTGTGTGATGTGATGTGATATCAAACGTCATAGTATATCTTGCCAAACATTTTGGGACATGCAGTATATAAATCAGGGGTCGGCAACAGTGCCTGTGATTCATTTACAGGCACCCGGCCCGCGGACATTTTCACAGGGCTGGATGGGGGCGGGAACTGCTGGAGTTTACTTTGTCATTAAACAGCAGGTGATTGGTTGCTGGGCAATCCTAGCAACCAATCACCAGCCTGTTAATGTGAAAAGTTAACTTCAGCATTTCCCACCGCCATCCAGCCCTGTGATATCAATCTCTGCTGCTCTGCTTGCTGTACACCTGTGTAAGGTAGGAGAGTTCTACCTACACAGCGCGTGTTTGTGGGGGTGCAGGGACAGAGGACATTACAGTGGGGGGTGCAGGGGACAGAGGACACTACAGTGGGGGGTGCAGGGGACAGAGGACACTACAGTGGGTGTGCAGGTGACAGAGGACACTACAGTGGAAGGGTGCAAGGGAAAGAGGGCACTACAGTGGGGGGGGAGGTGCAAGGGACAGAGGATACTACAGTGGGAGCGGGGTGCAGGGAACAGAGGACACTACAGTGGGGGGGTGCAGGGGACAGAGAACACTACATTGGCGGGGGTCGTAGGGGACAGAGGAAACTACAGTGGGGGGGTGCAGGGGACAGAGGACACTACAGTGGGGGGGTGCAAGGGACAGAGAACACTACAGTGGGGGATGCAGGGGACAGAGAACACTACAGTGGGGGGTGCAGGGGACAGAGGACACTACATTGGTGGGGGGTGCAGGGGACAGAGGACACTACAGTGGGGGGGGTTGCAGGGGAGAGAGGACACTACAGTGGGGGGGTGCAAGGAACAGAGGACACTACAGTGGGGGGTGCAGGGGACAGAGAACACTATAGTGGGGGGGTGGGGTGCAGGGGACAGAACACTTCAGTGGGGGGGGGTTCAGTGGGTGGTGCAGAGGACAGGGGACACTACAGTGGAAGGGTGCAAGGGAAAGAGGGCACTACAGTGGGGGGGTGGGGTGCAAGGGACAGAGGATACTACAGTGGGAGCGGGGTGCAGGGAACAGAGGACACTACAGTGGGGGGGTGCAGGGGACAGAGAACACTACATTGGCGGGGGTCGTAGGGGACAGAGGAAACTACAGTGGGGGGGTGCAGGGGACAGAGGACACTACAGTGGGGGGGTGCAAGGGACAGAGAACACTACAGTGGGGGATGCAGGGGACAGAGAACACTACAGTGGAGGGTGCAGGGGACAGAGGACACTACATTGGTGGGGGGTGCAGGGGACAGAGGACACTACAGTGGGGGGGGTTGCAGGGGAGAGAGGACACTACAGTGGGGGGGTGCAAGGAACAGAGGACACTACAGTGGGGGGTGCAGGGGACAGAGAACACTATAGTGGGGGGGTGGGGTGCAGGGGACAGAACACTTCAGTGGGGGGGTTCAGTGGGTGGTGCAGAGGACAGGGGACACTACATTGGCGGGGGGTGCAGGGGACAGAGAATACTACAGTGGGGGGGGTGCAGGGGACAGAGGACACTACAGTGGGGGGGGTTCAGCGGACAGAGGACACTACAGTGGGGGAGGTACAGGGGACAGAGAACACTACAGTGGGGGGGGGGAGTTCAGCGGACAGAGGACACTACAGTGGGGTGCAAGGGACAGAGGACACTACAGTGGGGGATGTAGGGGACAGAGAACACTGTAGTGGGGGGTGCAGGGGACTGGAGATACTACAGGGGGGTGCAGGGGACAGAGGACACTACAGTGGGGGGGGGTGCAGGGGATAGAGGACACTACAGTGGAGGGGTGCAAGGGACAGGAAACACTACCATGGGGGGTTGTAGGGGACAGAGGACACTACAGTGGGGGGGGAGTGCAGGGGACAGAGGACACTAGAGTGGGGGGAGTGCAGGGGACAGAGGACACTACAGTATAGGGGGTGCAGGGGACAGAGAACACTACAGTGGGGGGTGCAGGGGACAAAGGACACTACAGTGGGGGGGTGCAGGGGACAGAGGACATTGCAATAGAGGGGACCCTATTAGGGACCCCATCACCCTGGGCACAGGAACCCCTTCTCACCTGGGGACAGGGACCCCTTTACCCCTGGGGACAGGGATCCCTTCACCCGTGGGGACAGTGACTCCTTATCCCTTTGGGACAGGGACCCCGGGGACCCCTTCTCCCCTTGGGACAGGGAGCCCATCTCCCCTGGGGACGGGGCTCCCATCTCCCCTAAGGGTAGGAACCCCATTTTCCCTAGGCACAGATACCCCATCTCCAGACCATGCTGGCTAGCAGGGCTGGCGTCAGCCACCCTTGGGTGCCAGGATGGGAGAGGGGGGCAGTAGAATCCAAATCCCCAGACACATGCACCATCAGGGTGAACTGGCTTTGTATTAGTGAAGCACTTTAACCACTTCCTGCGGCAGAATGGCACGGGTGGGCGAAGCAACGTTATGTTATGGCGGCAGCGATGATCGGATTTGTTTCAGAACCGATCAGTCTCCAGGTCCAGGCCAATGATTTCTGGCCTGGACCTGCTGATCGGTCCTGACAAATGAAATCCTCCCCTGCCTGTGTAAGTGTAAACACAGACAGGGGAAGTGATCTCATCTCCCCTCGTGGAACCCTTTTCCGTTCCAGAGAGAGGAGAGAGGACATCCAAATGTGAATTGCACCAACACTACACTGACACAGTACACATAGGCACATATATCGCCCCCCCCAGTTAACCCCTTCACTCTCTGTCACTGTGTCACCCAGTGCAGTGTTCATATTTTTCTTTGATCACAGTACTTAGTAGTAGCCCCAGATAGTTCTAGGGACCCCCCCAACCCCTCCAATAAAGGTTTAACCCCTTGATCACCTCATCACCAGTGATCACCATATTAGTGTCATGGGTGACGCTGGTCAGTTAGTTATTTTTTATAGCGTCAGGGCACCCGCCGTATATTACCTAATAAAAGGTTTAACCCCATGATCACCCGGTGGGTGATATCAGTTAGGTTTTAGCGTCAATTGGGGTCTGCATCGCCCCAGGCAGCGTCAGATTAGTGCCAGTAGTGCTAACACCCACTTCCCCAGTAGTTTAGGGTTGCCAAAAGCGCAGTGTTAGCAGTATCAGCTTAAATACCTGCTAGCACCTGCGTTTAGCCCAGCCCAGCCCACCCAAGTGCAGTATCAATCGATCAGTGTCACTTACAAAACACTAAACACTTAACTGCAGCATTCGCAGAGTCAGGCCAGATCCCTGCGAATGCTACAGTTTTTTTGGTAGCGTTGGAAGCAGTCACTGACAGTCAGTGCTCTTGTTTCCTGTGAGTCTCAATAGTGTACCAGTAAATTTAGAGGCCAAAATGTTCAATCGAAGGTACAGTGAAGAGGCCTACATGTTTCTGAGCATGACAGATGAGAGTGAAGAGGAACTCGCCCATCTGTCAGATTCAAGCTCACACGAACCCATAGACAGCAGCGGCACCCTGACAGATAGCTCTGACAACGGAGTAGTGGTCCCTGCCAAGGTCAGGCGTACCAGACCCCGTTCTTCTGCTGTTGTTGCGGTGCAAGAACCACAGGGCTCTTGTATGGAGCAGAGAGCCAGTACGAATGCCGCTCATCCTTTTGGTGAACTGGCAAGCACCAGCGGCCTAGTACATCCTGGTCGTAGATCCAGCACTGCAGTATGACATGTTGACGTGGCGAGTCCCATAAGTGCAGTTCAAGCTGGTGAGGTGGCTAGCACAACAAGTGTCCCACAGCCACCAAGAAGACAAAAATAGGCCCGTCGAGCCCATAGTGACCTCCCTGCTGCATTTGCCATACGAATTGGGAGCCTCTGACTTTTGCAGCACCTGTACTTCCCCCATTCACTGGCCAACCCGGAATTCAGGGGGAAACAGTTGATTTTACGTCACTTGATTTTTATTCACTGTTTTTCATGGAAGATCTTTATAGATCTATTGTGGACCAATCAATTTGTATGCTGGTCAATTCATCACCGCCAATCCCCAGTTGACCCTTGCCAGACATTGGAAACCTTTAACGGTCTCCGAATTTAAGACCTTCCTGGGCCTATCCATCCCCATGGCCATAACTTAAAAAAGTGAGTTGCGGTCATATTGGTCCACTGACCCAATTCACCATATGCCCGTGTTCTCTGCCTCCATGACCAGGACACGATAAGAGCAGATCTTGAGGTTCATGCATTTCAATGACAATGAACTCTGTCGTCCTCAGGGTGACCCTGAATATGATCGGCTCTACAAAATTCGGCCCCTCGTAAACCACTTCAACCAGCAGTTTGCAGCCTTGTTTACTCCCGATCAAGTTTTCTGCATTGATGATTCTCTGATTAACTTTTCTGGACACTTGTCATTCAAACAGTATCTTCGTGCAAGATATGGGGTCAAGATGTATAAGCTCTTTGACATATAGTTTTATGGTTTACGAGGGAAGAGGTAGTTACGTAGAGCTGGAGAACAGCCCAAACTACATAGGGAGGGGATTGTGTGGGACTTGGTGTCACCCTTATTCAGAAAGGGGTACCACTTGTATGTGGACAATTATTACACAAACGTGTCACTTTTTAGTCACTTGTTTGATCATGGAATTGGCGCATGTGGCACCATGTGATCTAATTGCTGGGGCTTACCCCAGCGGCTTGTAGATTCCCGTCTTAAGCTGGGGAGAGAGCCTGCTTGAGATTTAATAATTTGCTCGCTGTGAAGTGGAGGGATAATAAGAATGTTTTCATTCTGTCCTCCCTTCACGCAGACAGGACGGTCCAAATTCAAACGGTGACTGGTGTTGTGGAGAAACCCCTCTGTGTCCACGAATATAACCTTAATATGGGAGGGGTGGACCTCAACGACCAGTTGTTGGCGCCATACCTAATTGGCCGTAAGGCCTGACGCTGGTGTAGCAAACCCCCGGAGGAGCTGCTTTTGTTTGTTCAGTCCGTTACCCTACCTTTTAACCCCAATGAACTGTCCCGGCCCCTCTGGCACACCTAGCAATGTGATTAATGGAATAACTCAACAAGAATATACAACACAGTTCTGTTCTTCAAATTTACTTGGAGAAAAGTAAAGTTTAGGTTAACATTAGTCAGCCAAGACCTGTATAAGTATCCAGGACTTGGTTGAAACAGTTTAAATAAACCAGTCAGTAACACTGTGCAACAAATACAGACTAAATAACAGCATATACAGATTAAATGGACTCCCCAAACAAGCTTTTGTATGTGGAATGCTATGGCTAAAGGGGAACCCCAGGCCAGCCTATGATGCCTCTAATACACACAGTGACGTGATTTCAATACCCGTGGTGTGTCCCCTTTAAGAGCAACAGTGGTAATGTCCTATGAGCAAAGCTTTGCATTTGTTATCTTCACCGGCAATGTAGGAGCTCTGTAAACAAGGGTCCCTCAATACAACAGGGTGATGAGAAGGAATGTGCAGTAGCTGGTTATGTAATGTGGCATTCCTCTGTGTGACTCCAGATAACAGGTGTCTGTGAACATTATTTAGATGTGGTATCTTAGGGAAGGCAATAAAGGTTCCTGGGCAAAGCCCCTCTCACCAATCCTGTACGCAATCAGCAGTCCTCCACAGAGCGATCGACCGATTCTCCCGGATGCAGGTGTGTCGCAGTGGCATTCAGTCTCTGAGCTGTTGCAACGGACTCTTCTGAAACATACCACGCTGCTGCAGGGCGTCCTTCTCTGGCATGGACGATCTGTTCCTCTGGGCTGGAGTTGCAGACTGTGTGCCACTTGGTAGGCCGCGGTTTCCCTCACACACAGCAGCCGAGGAGCTGCTCTCCTGCAGGAATCCAGGAATGAAGAGAGCCTTTGCCTAGTTCCTGTGTGCTCTTTAGCCTCTCCCACAGACTTCCTGCTACCCGCAAGGCAGCCTGGGATTTGCAGTCCTGCTACACACGTCAGTCAAGCTGCATTGTGCTGGACTTCTTATTCCACAGTGCTTTGCTGCTGCCTGATGATTGGCTCAGTCTTTTCTAATAGGGAGGTTTCTACACAGCAGTTCTGAGCGTCTGTGTGAAGCGAGGAAGGGGGGTGAAAAATACCCACGCAGCTGCAGCAGAGAGTTCTCTCATGTATTCCACCAGCCTTGAGAGATACCTGCTACACTGGTATAAAAAAGTGTCTGTATACTTACTCCAATTGGCTCTGCTGAATGCTTATGTGCTATACAAAGCTTCAGGAGGAACTGGATCCTTCCTTAAATTCCAGGAAGAGATCATCACAGCCCTTCTGTTTCCAGACGGAGCTATCGCCAAACCTTCCAATCCAAATGCAGTGAGCCGGCTGCATGAGAGGCATTTTCCGCATGTTCTCCCTGGTACCCCTACCCAAAGAAATCCCCATAGAAGATGTCATGTCTGTAAAAAGCATGGATATAGGCTTGACACCCACTTTTATTGTCCCTCCTGTTCTGACTAACCTGGTCTTTGCATTGGTGACTGTTTCGAACGCTACTACACACTAGTCGAGTATTAGCGTAGGGTACAGCATTGCACAGTCCTAGGCACACTTACACAGGGTCTCGAAAGATGAGATGGCCATCACATTTTGAGAGACCCTGATCTGGAACGTTTACAGTTTATAGTTTATTCAAAAGTGCAAAAAAAAACCCAACAAAACAAAACAAAAAAAAGCCAAAAATAGTTGTGGTTTTATTTTTCTTCTCTCTCTATTGTTCTCTCTCTTATGTTTGCTCTCTATTGTTCTATATTGTTCTATTGTTACTGTATTTTAGAGCTGTAGTGTTTTATTTTTAGTATGTTAAATGGTATTTGCTTTGCAGGTAGGGTATGTCTTATGCCCCGTACACACGGTCGGACTTTGTTCGGACATTCCGACAACAAAATCCTAGGATTTTTTCCGACGGATGTTGGCTCAAACTTGTTTTGCTTACACACGGTCGCACAAAGTTGTTGGAATTTCCGATCGACAACCACGCGGTCACATACACCACGTACGACGAGACTAGAAAAGGCCGGTTCAGAACCAAGCGCGGCACCCTTTGGGCTCCTTTTGCTAATCTCGTGTTAGTAAAAGTTTGGTGAGAGACGATTCGCGCTTTTTCAGACTCGTGGCTTTCAGATCGTTTTCTGCTGTTCAGTTTGTGCTTGTGGGTTTGTATCTGCTCTTCAGTGCGTGCAGTCAGTTCGTATCAGAGTTTTCTGTGTGATTTTGCCTGCTCGTTGCTGTTTTTCAGGTCGCTCTTCACAGGCCTTGCTGTTCTTCAGTGCGTTCTGTTACTTCGTTCTGAGCAGCCGACCGTTTTCTAGCCATGTTTCGTATGCGTACTCCTCGTACAGTTCGTGCTGTGCGGGGGCTTGGTGTTGGGGTCCTGACCTTGACACAAGTCCAGTCCATGAACAGGGTGGGGAGGAGTTCATGGACCAAGAATTGGTTGCTTCAGCGTCACCAGTTCTCTCATATGCTTTTGCTCCGTGAGATCCGTGAGAATAATCCTGATGATTTCAGGAACTTTCTCAGGATGACGGACCCCGTGTTTCACCGTTTGTTGGCTTTGCTGACCCCATATATCAGCAGGCAGGATACCTGCATGAGGCAAGCCATCACTCCGGAGCAGAGGTTGGTCGCTACCTTGCGGTATTTGACCACAGAGAGAAGCCTGCAGGACCTCAAGTTCTCGACAGGCATCTCCCCCCAGGCTCTTCTTTGTGGACATTTACTGCTTGTGTTTGTTTGAGCTGACCCTGACAGAAATGTGTGGAGTGCAGAAAATATCGTGATTGTGTAACCTTATACAAAGCACCGTTGGCTGTTATTTACTAAATGCAAAGACACTTTTCACTACAAGTGCACTTGCAACTGCACTGAAACTGCACTTGTAGTGCAAAGTGGATTTCCCCTTAGGAAATAACCCCCATTTTCTCATAAAACAACAATTACATCACCCCAAAAGTGTTGTAGCGTGAGACAATAATCCACACATTCTTGATGAACAATCTTTTTAATACCTGCACAATCACATGTGCATTTACCAAAGGTTTTTCTGACAAACCGACATGTTTGTTGTATAACAATTTTTGTGGTGTCATTATCCAAAATCAAAATGTGCATTTTATAGAAAACAGGCCTGTGTAAAACCAACAAGAAAGACACAAATCTTGATCTTACAAAGTTCACATTTGGTAGAACTGGAAGGCAATATCAGACATGAGTATTTAGGAACTGTGTTTGATATTGCGTTCAGATGGGGGGAAATCACCCCTGGAAAAGCCAAATTTGGAAGATGCACACAAATTTCCCAATGTCAACATGTGCTAGCTGCCATCACGGGGGATCAAGGGATGTGTTTTGGGGGAGAAAGCCCTTCCTCACCGCTACTTTATTATTGAGGAAGGGGTTGCACCCCCAAAACGCGTCCATTGATCTCCCGTGATGGCAGATAGCACATGTTGACACACTGTGTGCATCTTCCAAATTTGGCTTTGGGAAAAATCACAAAAACATTTCGCACATTGTAGCACACAAAAGAAGAAAGTGATTTGGAGGGGCTTTAAACTCGCCCCAAAACATCAATGATGTTTTTATATTTTGGAATAACATCATTGATGTTTTGCTTGATGTTTTCCAATTGTAAATTACACCCCATGATCTCCCCGATCAGGATCTGGGCACTTTCGGATGTGAAAGGATCTGGATCCACAACCTCACGATCACCTAAAAAGAGAGGAACCCCAAAATAAATTAGGTTTCAAAAAAATGCCGCAATCCATCTCTTATCGGAGCCTGTGGTTGCAGACACTCACCTGTTGTGGTAACTACTTCCACCACGTCTTCATCCTCCTGCTCAGCTTGTGTTGGGGGGATTTCCCCTTCTTCCAGAGGGGGGGGGGGGGCTCTGGTCTCCTCGGATGAGGGGTGTCCTCCGAGTCTTTTCTCCCCTATGTAAAACAAAAATGGTATAATTAGCACACAGATATTTGATGGCAGAACTATAAAGATGAAACATTGCTTGGAAGTGGGGTACAATTATCTATTTTAGCAGAGTTCCAACATGTAGCTTTTTTAGTGTCCTTTGTCAAGCTGCAATACTTTACCTGTTTGGTAAAAGCTTCACAGATGTAGCCCCCCCTATAGTATACACTGGAGCACCTGTGTGGCCCCCTAATAAAAATGGTGTTCTTGTGTCCCACACTAGTGCTCCAGTGTCCAGATGTGAAAACAGCTGCTCAGTGTCCTCTCCTTACACACAATCTAGTTTGCATTTCATTCTAGTAACAAAGCCATCTACACAACCCAATTCTTTGAAGACAAGTATAGGGCGTCAAAATGGTGGCCAAATGCATATGGCCTAAACAATGGTATTTTATTGTCCGAAATAACAATGTGTGATCCGAACGAATAATGTGCCCATGAACATGAAAGTTACCATTTTAAACTGTACAACAGTTCCTAAAAGCACATGGAGCAGCACGAACGTAATAAACATAAAGAATAGGAACACAGCACAACTACTTACTTTTTTGCAGCACTCTCCGGATCTTTCTGTACTGCTCATGTTCTCGTAATTTCAGGTCCGACCACCGCTTCCTGAGCTGATCTTTCGATCGTCGTACCCCGAATTTCCGGTGCAGACTCCTGACCACTTTCGCCATGATCTTGGCCTTTCGGACATTGGGGTTGGGGTAAGGCCCATACTTTCCATCATAGTCGGCCTTCTTCAGGATGTCCACCATCTCCAACATCTCCCCAAAGGACATATTTGAGTCCTTTAATCTCCTTCTGGATCGGGACGTTTCAAGCTCCGGCCTTTCCTCCTCCTCCTCCTCGTTGCTACAATTAGCATGATCCTGCTGTCTATCCGCCATGTGCTCTTCCCCCACTGCGCCGAACGAAAAGGGGCGGGGAATAGACTAGAAAGAACGTCAGGGGCGGGCGGAGTTATACGCATGCGCAGTGTGTATAAATCGTAACGCGCGCGTCTTACGTACGATCTGTGAGCGGAGGAAGGAGCATCGGAGACGCCGATCGTGCTAACGAAGGTAGGATCTAAACTTGGGCCTATACTGCTTCGAAATGGAAGCCTATATTGTAACAAGATTAGGGGAGTTTGGCCTGACATTAGGCTTTGTCTTGTGTTGTGTCTTACAGAGAAAATGGATGGGTTCAATGACCACAATTTCCTGCCCCTGTTCATAGACAAGTACAGGGAGCTGCCCTGTCTGTGGCAAGTGAGACACCCCCACTATAATCACAAACAGAAGAGGCAGGCAGCGCTGGAGAAACTGCTGGAGTTGGTGAAGCCGGTGGTCCCCACAGCAACCATCCCTTATTTGAAAGCTAAAATTGGTGGCCTGAGGAGCACTTATCTTAGGGAACGCAAGAAGGTCACAGATTCCCAGAGGTCCGGAGCTGCAGCAGATGACATTTATGTCCCCAGGCTGTGGTACTACGAGAGACTGCGATTTCTGTCAGACCACACTAAAGTCAGGGAATCCCTCTCCACTCTTCCTTCCACGCTTCCTTCCATCCCAGCTGAGGCTTCCGATGTCCAACCTGGGCCTTCCAGCCAGGAAGAAGTGGAGGAGCCCAGCTGGAGTCAGGTATAGCATTCTTCTACAAGTATAGGGCGTCAAAATGGTGGCCAAATGCATATGGCCTAAACAATGGTATTTTATTGTCCGAAATAACAATGTGTGATCCGAACGAATAATGTGCCCATGAACATGAAAGTTACCATTTTAAACTGTACAACAGTTCCTAAAAGCACATGGAGCAGCACGAACGTAATAAACATAAAGAATAGGAACACAGAAACTGCTGGAGTTGGTGAAGCCGGTGGTCCCCACAGCAACCATCCCTTATTTGAAAGCTAAAATTGGTGGCCTGAGGAGCACTTATCTTAGGGAACGCAAGAAGGTCACAGATTCCCAGAGGTCCGGAGCTGCAGCAGATGACATTTATGTCCCCAGGCTGTGGTACTACGAGAGACTGCGATTTCTGTCAGACCACACTAAAGTCAGGGAATCCCTCTCCACTCTTCCTTCCACGCTTCCTTCCATCCCAGCTGAGGCTTCCGATGTCCAACCTGGGCCTTCCAGCCAGGAAGAAGTGGAGGAGCCCAGCTGGAGTCAGGTATAGCATTCTTCTACAGATTTCTGGTCAATAAATAAATGATGTTTATTAGATGTTATTATTGATCACTAATTGCTGATTAAAAAAAGTGCTTTACATATCAATAGACAGTAGTGGGCACCCAAAATTGGGAAAAGAATGAAAACTGCTGGGCTCAGAAGGATAGTCTGTTATATTTGTTAACATTCAATTTGCAGCAGTCAGGAGGTGAAAATTGTGTGTGATTGATGAATAAAAAACTAAAACTATGTCCCTTTTTCATACACAGGAAGACCTCAGCCAGGAGGAGGTTGTGGAATGTGGCAGTCAGGAGGAGGCGGGGATTAGTGGCAGCCAGGAGGAGGCGGGGCTAAGTGTCAGCCAAGAGAAGCCAGGGACAAGTCGCAGCCTGACTGAGTCTCAGGTCCCTCCCCTCCGCCTGCCATATAAACGAGCCAGGAAGGCCACTCCGAGTCCCGTGCAGGATTCAGCGTACAGGCTGATCCAGGAGGCTTCAGCGTCCCTCCGAGCCTTCCCCAGTCCTGAAGAGGCCTTTGCCTGCATGGCTGCCACAAAATTGCAGGGCATGCAGGAGGGTCAACGCAAGATCTCTGAGGACCTGATTTATAAAGTCCTTCGTAAGGGGGAGAGTGGGGAACTGACACACAAGACGGATGTCATTGAGATCAACGATCCTCCTCCTCCTCCTCCTCCTGCTGCCACAACTCCACCACCACAGCCAAAGGCTGAAAGGAAGCGTGGAAAGAAGACCTGAGAGTGATTGCCCTGGGTTCAGTCTGGTCTGACAGAAGCTGCAGTCTCTCGTATGACCACAGCCTGGGGACACAGATGTCATCTGCTGCTTTCCGGATCTCTGGGACTTCTGGACCACACTGCCCTCCCTTAGATAAGGACTCCTCAGGCCACCAATTTTGCTTTTAAATAGTTGATGTCTGCCCCGGGGGTCCAAGGCTTCGCCCACTTCTGCAGTTTCTCCAGCGTTGCCTCCCTCTTTGTTTAGTTGTGAGCCCTTAATCAAATTTTTTTGGGTAAATTCTACTCTCCTGTGTGTGTTTTCATCCAAAAAGGACAGTTTGTTGGTGACGATTCAGGTACATTTCTAAAGTACAATGTGAAATTAACAAGGGACAACAACACCAAACAATCTCCTACAGATTAAATAGAACAACATATTAGTGGTGTTGTGGGAACTTGTTACAAAAAACACACAAACATTTTCGGGAATACAAATCAAAATCACCAAAAAAAATAAAAAAGAGAAACACAAAAAAAGAATCTACATTAAAGTCCAAAATAAAAAAAAAAATTTGTTGTCAGATGTGAGAAATCAAAATATATTGAGGGAATCCCGATAAATAGTAACAAAATAAGTTTGTGAGAAGTGTGTGTGAATATGAGCAGCAAAACTACTTAATTCTTGTCACATTATAAAGAAGAAGAGAGTGCGCTGTATTAAACCATTTTGAACATTGCAGCGTGACGAAAGTGCTGTATCCATTCCGAACGCTACGTTTACCAGAACGAGCTGTCCCGTGTCGGAATTTCTTCTGAGCATGCGTGGCACTTTGTGCGTCGGAACAGGCCACACACGGTCGGAATTGACGCGATCGGATTTTGTTGTCGGAAAATTTTATCTCCTGCTGTCCAACTTTGTGTGTCAGAAAATCCGATGGAAAATGTCCGATGGCGCCCACACACGGTCGGAATTTCCGACAACATGCTCCGATCGGACATTGTCCATCGGAAAATCCGACCGTGTGTACGGGGCATTACTGTTATACTGTAATGTTATTTTGTTTTATTGTTAACCATCATTTGCTTAGCAGGTATACCATTCAGCTGCAGCACGGGTTTATTTATTCTGATAGCAACAGCGTTTGCTCCCACGATACGTAAAGCCGTGACTCCAGCGCTGTAGGAGGTGATTTCACCACCACAGTTAAAAAAAAGAGCATATATGCCGAAGCATCGGGGCAGGGGTGGAGGAGCGATTTGATCCAAACATTAGGGGCGGATTGCCCCCATGCTTTGGCATATATTTTTTAGGCACAGATTGTGTTAAAAACTCAAGTTGTTTCATTGAGTTAATGTTTTATCATCACTATTATTTGATTTTCAGGTACGCCATTCAGCTGCAGCGCTGATTTATTTACCTTGACAGCAACAGAGTTTGATCTAACGATACGAAAATCAGTGACTCCAGTGCTATAGGAGGTGATTTCACCACCACAGTTAAAAAAAAATAGCGCATGTATGCCCATCATTAGAAGTGGATGAAGGGCTGTATTCTAATGGTGGGCATACCCACCAATCAATATCTTTTTTTCGTTCAGCCCACAGGCTGCATGAAAAAAAGAACATTACAATATATGCCCAACAAGGACCAGCAACGTACTGGTATGTTGCTGGACTTTGAGTGGTTATACCAGAATGATGCCTGCAGGTTTAGTTATCATCTTGGTATCATTCTTTTCAGCCAGCGGTCGGCTTTCATGTAAAAGCAATCCAAGCAGCTAATTAGCTTCTAGACTGCTTTTACAAGCAGTGGGAGGGAATGTCCCCCCCTCCCATCGTCTTCCATGGCTTTCTCTGGCTCTCCTGTCCCAACAGGGAGTCCGAGAATGCAGCTGGTGGTTCCGCCAGCTGACCATAGAGCTGATCAGAGACCAGAATGGCTCCAATCATCTCTGTGGCATAAGAAACCTGAAGCTAGGAGCATTTTATGACTTAGGTTTCGCCGGATATAAACAGCGCCAAAGGGAAATTGGGAAAGCATTTTATCACACTGATCTTGGTGTGGTCAGATGCTTTGAGGGCAGAGGAGAGATCTGGGGTCCAATAGACCGCAATTTTTTCAAAAAAGAGTACCTGTCACTACCTATTTCTCTCATAGGGGATATTTACATTCCCTGGGATAACAATAAAAATGATAAAATAAATAAATAAATGAAAGGAACAGTTTAAAAATAAAACAAAAAAAGCAAAATAAATAATAATAAATAAAAAAAGAACCCCTGTCCCCCATGCAGAAGTAGCAGAATGTATTTTGGGGTGTAATTTCACATATGCCCATGGCATGTTTGAGCAATATATCATTTAATGACAACTGTGCAAAAAAAAAAGTTTGTCATTTTCCGGCAACTTGTGGCAAAATCTAAAATATTTCATGGACTCAACATGCCTCTCAGCAAATAGCCTGGGGTGTCTGCTTTCCAAAATAGGGTTATTTGGGGGGGGGGGGTGCTATCTTGGCATTTTATGGCCTTCGAAACTGTGATAGGTAGTGAGGCGTGAAATCAGAAATTTACGTCCTTAGAAATCCTGAAGGCGGTGCTTGGTTTTTGAGGTCCTGTACACGGCTAGGCTCACAAAAAGCCTCACACATGAGGTATCCTCATACTCAGGAGAAGCAGCAGAATGTATTTTGGGGTGTAATTCCACATATAACTAGGGATGAGCTTCGAGTTCGAGGCAAACCCATGTTCGACTCGAACATCGCCTATTCGGTTGCTCGTCGAATTGCGAACGTTATGGGCCGTTCGTGCTAAATTCGAGTGGCGCGTCACGGACCATAATTCACTGCAGCATCGCAGTGCATTGCTGGCTGATGATTGGCCAAGCATGCACTATGACCTGCATGCTTGGCCAATCACAGCGCCGTCTGTACAGAGAGCCAGGGTGGCTTTGGCCAATTATGGCTCAGGGGGTTTAGTACATGTCCCACACTATATAAGGCCGCCTGCGTGGCGGCATTGTGTAGTGTGTTGCGGTGGCGGAGAGAGAGATAGACAGAGAGACAGTGTCATTTGATTTAAGTTAGATAGAGTAGGCAGACGAGTCAGTTAGCTGCACTTACAGTGTATTGTGTGTATATATATATATATATATATATATGCATCCTAGGTGTTGTGTGTGTATGTATATATGTATGTATGTGTGTGTATATCTGTGTGTGTGTGTGTAATATATATATATTGTATTCAGTTTAGCTAGATCCGTTCCTGTTATTCTCTTCCTAATATACTGACAGGCAGGCAGGTGTTTTTACAGTATTTACACTATTTACAGTTAGTGTACTGTGTCCTTTGCACAGTGTGCACCTAAAGCTACCTGAAGACAATTGCTGGAGTTCTTCTGATCCTATTAGTACCACAGGCAGGCAGCTGCAGTATTTACAGTTATAAATGCAAAAAATTACTAAAGCGCTGAAATGGACACAGTGAGAACGAATCCTGTGAACTGTATATCTAAAGTGTGACTGAAAAATGTTAAAAGCTGCAAACTATAAAAAGTGCTCAAACACCTATATCAAGTAATTAATTAAAATAATAGTTGCGCTGATATTAACTCAGTCAATCTGTGCACAATTGATAATAATCCCTTCACATTAAAGGCGAATTATATCATGATAAAATAAATTAAATTATATACGGGTCTGGTCAGGTCAGAAACATTCAACCAGAAAGCAATGATCTTATAATCCACAGAGTAAATCACAAGCAGCCGCCTGTGATCTCAGGTGTGAATACATATAAATAAATAAATATCATAAATATAATTTAGTGTAGAAATAATGTCTGTTGAAAGCCGTTCTCAATTATATATATATTTGTAATAGGGCAGGAGATTAAACTATTCACAAAGATCTCCCAAATGTTCTCTGTATTCTGAGGAATTTCCAGATGAATGTTCTCAGGTGTTGTAAACATGTGAAATAAACAGAAAGGACATGACTGCGCAGTAAGTAATTACTTTAAATAGTAACACTTCACTGGATACACTCACATGAGCCTGGATGGTAAATGCCTGGATGAAGAAAACAAATTAGCCACTTGGGGCGCGGTGAGTCTCCACACCGCTCGTTTTCAGATGTGTACACTTGCGCCAAGGGGGTTAAATATTGAGTTTGACTTAAATTGTTTTATATCAGATTATTAATTTTTTATATATTTTTTATACTTCGTTTAGAGTATATTTGATTTTCTTGTATCATAATATATTTTTTATATATTATATTTCCAAACAAGGATTCTTATTGGTAATTTTATCTATTCCCCTTTTTAACAATTTTTTAATAATTTTTTAACAATTATTTTTCAAAATACTAGTATATGACAAGTACAAACTACGGTACTGTGGATAGGTTATTGACTTATATTGTTTAGTTGTTATTAATCCTTAATTGAGGGCTTCTTGTTTTTTATATATATTTTTAATAAATATTTTTTATATATCATCCTTTTGAACTCCTGTATAAGTGAAGATTTAGATACTAACTATGGAGATTGTCTTGTGCTCATTATGGTCAAATTAGGGATTTTTTTGGCTTATCATAGAACTTTTGTTTCTTTCTTGTGTTAGTGGATTGGTTTAAGTGTATTCATACAAGGTGGTGTCAACTAATTTAGATTTATATACAGGGTTGCTTATGAATCCTGTATAATAAGCCAGGGGAGAAATGGATCATAGCCCTATATGTTTTTAATCAAGATCGCTCTTATATCTTAGAAATATATATAGAAACCACCACTAGAGGGCGGAAGATTAGTATGTAGTGTTTCCATGTTTGTAATGCAGATATGTATGAAGTGTTTAACCACTTCAAAACCAGCCTCGTTTTGGATTTTAGGTGTTTAAGAGTTTAAAACAGGTTTTTTTGCTAGAAAATTACTTAGAACCCCCAAACATTATATATTGTTTTTTTTCTAACACCCTAGAGAATAAAATAGCGGTCATTGCAATACTTTTTTTTGCACCGTATTTGCGCAGCGGTCTTCTAAGCGCACTTTTTTTGGAAAAAATTCACTTTTTTGAAAAAAAAAATAAGACAACAGTAAAGTTAGCCCAATTTTTTTTTATATTGTGAAATATAATGTTACGCCAAGTAAATTGATACCCATCATGTCACGCTTTAAAATTGCGCCCGCTCGTGGAATGGCGTCAAACTTTTACCCTTAAAAATCTCCATAGGCGACGTTTAAAAAATTCTACAGATTGCATGTTTTGCGTTACAGAGGAGGTCTAGGGCTAGAATAATTGCTCTCACTCTACCGGTCGCGGTGATACCTCACATGTGTGGTTTGACCACCGTTTTCATATGCGGGCGCTACTCACATATGCGTTCGCTTCTGCGCGCGAGCTCGTCGGGACAGGGCGGTTTAAAAATTTTTTTTTTTTTTTTATTATTTATTTTACTTTATTTTATTTATTTTTTCACTGTTTTTTTAAAAAAAAAAAAAATTTGGATCACTTTTATTCCTATTACAAGGAATGTAAACATCCCTTGTAATAGAAAAAAGCATGACAGGTCCTCTTAAATATGAGATCTGAGGTCAAAAAGTCCTCAGATCTCATATTTAGACTAAAATGCAAAAAAAAAAAAAAAAAAAGTCGTTTAAAAAAAATGACACAAAAAAAATTGTGCCTTTAAGAGAAGTGGGCGGAGCCGTCGTAATGACGTCGCTCCGGCCGTCACATGGTATAGAGACGGGTGGGGGCCATCTTGGCCTCACTCGTCAGTACCTCAGCGGTGACAGGTCCCGATCTCCTCCGCCGCTACCGATGGCTCCGGTAAGCGGCGGAGGGTGCGGGAGAGCGGCGGGAGGGGGGGGTGGCACCTCTCCCGCCGCCGATAACGGTGATCTCGCGGCGAACCCGCCGCAGAGACCACCGTTATCGTGTACAGAATCGCCGGCCCTAAAGATGGATACCTCGGTTGTGGCAGCAGCTGCTGCCATTACCGAGATATCCATCTTTAAAACACAGGACGTCAATATACAGTGGGCGGTCGGGAGGCGGTTAATAACAGTATTGTTAAGGTTTTTAATTGTATTAGATTGTTTAATAAAGCTTGTATGTAGCATATTTAGATTAAGCTTGGTGTTAAGACAAAATGATGATCCAATGAATACCGCTGTATCTATAGCAACGCTGACGCTAGCCACAATATATAAATGGAGACTCAGGTGTCACATGACTTACCTTGAAAAAGTCACGTGTCGTGTGACGCAACACGTAGGAGGAGTCAGTGACATGCAGTATCGAGGCTGGTCAGCAGCTTGTCACGAGCGGTGTGAGGACTCACTGTGCCCCAAGCAGCTGATTGTTTTTCTTCAGAGGAGTCAGTGACGTGTAGTAGTGAGGCCGGTCAGCAGCGTGTTACGAGCGGTGTGGAGACTCACCGCGCCCCAAGTGGCTAATTTGTTTTCTTCATCCAGGTATTTACCATCCAGGCTCATGTGAGTGTATCCAGTGAAGTGTTACTATTTAAAGTAATTACTTACTGTGCAATCATGTCCTTTCTGTTTATTTCACATGTTTACAACACCTGAGAACATTCATCTGGAAATTCCTCAGAATACAGAGAAAATTTGGGAGATCTTTGTGAATAGTTTCATCTCCTGCCCTATTACAAAGCACACTATTTATAATTAAGAACGGCTTTTAATAGACATTTTTTATATAATTTTTATTGATACCATATTTAATTTTATATATAATTGAGAACGGCTTTCAACAGACATTATTTCTACACTAAATTATATTTATGATATTTATTTATTTATATGTATTCACACCTGAGATCACAGGCGGCTGCTTGTGATTTACTCTGTGGATTATAAGATCATTGCTTTCTGGTTGAATGTTTCTGACCTGACCAGACCCGTATATAATTTAATTTATTTTATCATTATATAATTTGCCTTTAATGTGGAGGGATTATTATCAATTGTGCACAGGTTGACTGGGTTAATATCAGCGCAACTATTATTTTAATTAAGTATTTACAGTTAGTGTACTGTGTCCTCTGCACAGTGTGCACCTAAAGCTACCTGAAGACAATTGCTGGTGTTCTGATCCTATTAATACCACAGGCAAGCAGCTGCCGTATTTACAGTTAGTGTACTGTGTCCTCTGCACAGTGTGCACCTAAAGCTACCTGAAGACAATTGCTGGTGTTCTCATACTAATAATACTAGAGGCAGGCAGTTGATTCTGCTAGCTGCAGTATATATAATCAGTATATATATATATATATATATATATATATATATATATATATATATATATATATAGTGGGGACGGAAAGTATTCAGACCCCCTCAAGTTTTTCACTCTTTGTTATATTGCAGCCGCCCACCGCAATCTCTTCCTCGCACCAATCAGGCACATCAGATGACCTCACTGGCTCCTCCCGAGTAACGTGACATGTGACGCAACACATCAGGAGGAGCCAGTGACATCATTTGATGTGCCTGATTGGTACTCAAAGCACGGTGCGAGGAAGTGATCGCGGTGGGCGGCTGACTGCTCTATGCGCTGATGTAACATACAAGTGAGTGCGTTGAATTTGATTTGCCAAGGAGATCATTTTATATGGTTCATTGCGCAATGAAATCTTTTCTGTTTGATTACATGAATGAAATTGAATGCTTGAAAAGTTCATAAGCTGATCATCTGATGAAACAGTGAACAAATCCAGGGTGAAGTTACAATTGTTGAATCAAGCCTAATAAGGAAGATAATCACTCTGTAGCGTTCCTTTCTTTTATACCAGTTCCTTTTTACTTTTAACAGTGCAATATGTGGATTTGATATCCACATATATTTGATATTTGAAGTCTTTTTTATGAATTAATCTATATCATCTTAGGCCTAAAGTATGTGGTTTAATTATCTGCCTTAAATTAATCAATTATAACACACAATAGATAGTGTATTTAGCGCACTTATCTCACTATACTAATACTAATTTATCTTGAGTGATATCAGAACATGTACACATAGGTGCGGCTCTACACTAATTTATATCGTTTATCTCAGGATTTTTTTGCACTCTTAGGAACATCACATATAATTTGGAGCTTGGTTTTTCACATAAGCATATAACATTGGAATCACCATATAATATCGGAATCACCACATAACATTGGAATCACCACATTTATCCAATTAGCGCTTTAGTTAATTATTACTATTTGCAACATATGTCTCAAGCGTATCTCGCGTGGCCAAAACACCAAGCGCATCTTGCGTGGCTTGGGCACCACATGCTTGACCAGACATATGTCGACCTGCCATGCAGTTCGTTGGCAAGCGTACCTAAAAGACTCACACCAAAGAACAAAGCAGACCTCTCCTTGCTCCTCATCAGCTGGGATCTCCAACCCCACTATAACTTCAGTCCTCTCTGAAACCTACACTGAGAGGAATGAAGGTGTAGAATTAGGTGTGTCACAGCCAAGTACTTGCGGGCAATCTGCTATCGGTACACAGACGTCAGATTCTACCAGACAAATTTCCCTGCCCCAGCTGCTGCACCGCTGAAAGAATTTCACTCCCAGCCATCCACATGCCCAGTGGTTGAATGCTAACTTGGCTAAATTGCTAGCACTTCAACTGCTGCCTTTTCAGTTGGTAGACTCTGCCCCCTTCCGTGAGTTTGTGGAATGTGCGGTTCCTCAGTGGCAGGTTCCCAAACGCCACTTTTTCTCAAGGAAGGTAATTCCGGCCCTCTACCAGCATGTGGAAGGCAATGTCTTGGCCTCGCTGGACAGGGCGGTCAGTGGTAAGGTGCATATTGCCGCTGACTCATGGTCCAGCAGGCATGGGCAGGGACGTTACCTTTCTTTCACCTCGCACTGGGTGACTCTTCTGGCAGCTGGGAAGGATGCAGGACATGGTGCAGTAGTGTTGGAGGTTGTTCCACCACCATGCCTCCAAAATTCTACTAGTGGTAATTCTGCCACACCTCTCTCCTCCACCCCATCCTTTTCTTCTTCCTCCATGGCCACTTTCTGTGCTGATTTAACCTCGGAACCAACAGTGCTCCGTAGGTGTTCAAGGGGCTACGCAAGCATGCAGGCAAAAAGATGCCATGCGGTGCTTGAGCTGGTGTGCTTGGGGGACAGGAGCCACACTGGGGCAGAGATTCTGTCAGCTCTGCAGGGGCAGGTTCAGAGGTGGTTGACGCCACGCCAGCTTAAGCCAGGAATGGTGGTTTGTGACAATGGCACCAACCTCTTCTCCGCCCTTCGACAGGAACAACTGATCCATGTGCCCTGTTTGGCTCACATCCTTAACTTGGTGGTGCAGCAGTTCTTGGGCAGGTACCCGGGCTTACAGGATGTCCTGAGGCAGGCCAGGAAAGTCTGTGTACATTTCCACCGGTCATATAATGCCAGTGCTCGGCTGGCTGATCTCCAAAAGGAATTTAACCTGATCCGCCTGATCTGTGACATGCCCACCAGGTGGAACTCAATGTTGGCCATGTTGCAGCGGCTGCACACGCAGCAGAGGCCCATCAATGAGTACCTATGCGACTATGGCACCAGGACAGGGTCAGGGAAGCTTGTTTTTTTTCCCCATGCCAGTGGGCCATAATCAGGGATGCATGCACTGTCCTGTCACCATTTGAGGAGGCCACGAGGATGGTGAGCAGTGACAGTGCATGCATCAGTGACGCTGTCCCTCTTGTCCACCTGTTGGAGCACACGCTGCGTAGAATAATGGACAAGGCACTTGAGGCAGAACAGAGGCAGGAAGAGGAGGACTTCCTTACCTCTCAAGGTCCCCTGTATCCAGACAGTGTTCCTGCGTGCCCACCGATCACACAGGAAGAGGGGGAGGAGGATTGTGTCAGCATGGAGGTGGAGCCTGGCACTCAGCATCAGCAGCAGGCTTCAAGGGACCATTTACAGTCTCAAGAAACCCATGGACTTGTACGTGGCTGGGAGGAGGTGGCTGCGGATCATGTCGTCCTTAGTGACCCAGAGGACTCCGGACCGAATGCCTCAGCAAACCTATGCTGCATGGCCTCCCTGATCCTGCAAAGCCTGCGGAAGAATCCTCGTATTCGTGGTATCAAGGAGAGGGATCATTACTGGCTGGCAACCCTCCTTGATCCACGTTACAAGGGTAAGGTTGCGGACCTTATCTTGCCGTCGCAGAGGGAGCAGAGGTATGAAACATCTTCGGGAGGCCTTGCAGAAAGGTCTGTGCACTGCGTTCCCAGAGACTGGGAGGTTACAAATTCCTGTTCCTGGACAACGTGTTGCTGAGGCTTCGGTCAGTAAAAGGGGGTGCAGGGGAGAAGGTGGCCATCTGACTGATGCATTCAGACAACTTTCTAGTCCGCAGCCCCAAGGTATGATCAGTTCCAGCAACCATCGCCAGCGTCTGTTTTACATGGTGCAGGAATACCTAGGAGCAAGATTAGACTTGGACACCTTTCCCACCAAAAATCCTCTGGGTTACTGGGTCTTGAGGATGGATCACTGGCCAGAGCTTGCACAGTATGCAATTGAGCTACTGGCCTGTCCTGCATCCAGCTTTCTTTCGGAACGCACATTGAGTGCTCCTGGAGGCTTTGTAACTGATCACAGGGTGCGCCTGTCCACCGACTCGGTCGATTGACTGACCTTCATAAAAATGAATCAGTCTTGGATCACCACCAGCTACCAAACACCTGATGCTGATGTAACCGAATAATTTTTTTTGAAATGTCAGATCTCTTCAAGACCTATGCTGATGCTGAGTGACTATCCTGTTATGCTGAGTGACTATCCTCTTCCTCCTCAATGATCATGCTGATAGCTTGTAAGAACATTTTTGGTTCTGGGCACCGCCACCAGTGGCTAAGGCCCAATTTTTCAGCCCCTGTTTAACAGGGGCATGTAATTACAATTTTTAATGCAATACTTTGCAGCAGGGCTCATTCTTGCGATCCAATTAGAGTATCTGTGAGGGGTTGCAGTGTTGTGGGACCAGCACCAGTGCCTAAGGCCCAATTTTTCTGCCCCTGTTTAACAGCATGGGCGTCTAATTACAATTTTTGATGCAATATTTTGCAGGAGGGTTCGTTGCTGCACTCAACTACAGTATCTGTGAGAGGTTGCAGTTTGTGGCACCAGCACCAGTGCCTAAGGCACAATTTTTAAGCCCCTGTTTAACAGGGGCGTGTAATTACAATTTTTGATCCAATAATTTACAGCAGGGCTCATTCCTGCGCTCCAACTAGAGTATCTGTGAGGGGTTGCAGTGTTGTGGCAACACCACCACTAAAGGCCCAATTTTTCTGCCCGTGTTCAACAGGTGCATGTAATTACAATTCTTGATATAATATTTCACAGCAGGGCCCATTCCAGCGCCCACCAAGATTAACTGTGAGGACTTACAGTGTTGTGGCACCAGCACCACCACCACCACCACCAAAGGTCCAATTTTTCTACCACTGTTCAACAATCCCATGTAATTACAATTCTTGATATAATAGTTCACAGCAGGGCGTTCCAGCGTCCACCAAGAGTAACTGTGAGGGCTTACAGTGTTGCGGCAACACCAACACCTAAGGTTCAAATTTATGCAGAGTATATAGGGCAGGCCCCTACTTTCAAACTTCCAACTTACAAACGACTCCTACTTGCAAACGGAAAGAGACAACAGGAAGTGAGATGAAATCTACCCCTAGGAAGGGAAATTTTCTCCTGTAAGAGTTAATATGGGAAAAATGTGTCTCCTCTCCACTGATGCTTTATCACCAATCCTTGTTTCACTAAAAACCCCAAATTTTCAAAAAACAATTGTCATTGGGACAGAAAGTGAGGTGAAATCTTCTGAAGAGGTGCACAGACAGCAAAACAAATGTTACAGGGGTGATAACACTTCCCTGTGTTTTCCAAAAAGCTTAAAAATAGATTTTTTTGGCTGTAGCTACACTTTAAACATGTACCAGTTCAAAATTACAAACAGATTCTACTTAACAACAAACCTACAGTCCCTGTCTTGTTTGCACCGCCTGTATACTTCTGTTCAGAGTATATAGGGCCTGGGGGCCCTGGGGGCCTTTTTTTAATTTGGGTGCGGGGTTCCTCTTAATATCCATACAAGACCCAAAGGGGCTGGTAATGGGCTGGGGGGGGTACCCATGCCATTTTTCTCAATGATTTTAATCCATATTGCCGGGACCAGACATTACATTAAAGCCACAAGCAGTTTTAAATGACTTTTTTTCCTTTAGAAATGTCATTTTGTGCAGGGATAGTTCTAAACATGGGAAACACGTGCCACTTCACAGGCATACTATAGACACACACAGGTACGATATTTAAAGGAATATTTCACTTTTTTTTTTTTTTTCACTTTAAGCATCATTAAAATCACTGCTCCTGAAAAAATGGCCGTTTTTAAAACTTTTTTTTGCATTGATACATGTCCCCTGGGGCAGGACCCGGGTCCCCAAACCCTTTTTAGGACAATAACTTGCATATTAGCCTTTAAAATTAGCACTTTTGATTTTGAACGTTCAAGTCCCATAGACTTTAACAGGGTTCTAAAGTTTGCGCAAACTTTCAGTCCGTTCGCAGGTTCTGGTGCGAACTGAACCAGGGGGTGTTCGGCTCATCCCTACATAAAACCATGCCACTTGTGAGCAATATATCATTTAGTGACAACTTTGTGTAATTTTTTTTGTCATTTTTCATTCACTTGTGACAAAAAAATAAAATATTCAATAGGCTCAACATGCCTCTCAGCAATTTCCTTGGGGTGTCTACTTTCCAAAATGGGGTCATTTGGGGGGGGGGGGGGCTTGTACTGCCCTTCCATTTAAGCACTTCAAAAAATGACATAGGCAGTCATAAACTAAAAGCTGCGTAAATTCAAGAAAATGTACCCTAGTCTGTAGACGATATAACTTTTGCGCAAACCAATAAATATACACTTATTGACATTTTTTTTACCAAAGACATGTGGCTGAATACATTTTGGCCTAAATGTATGACTAAAATTGAGTTTATTGGATTTTTTTTATAACAAAAAGTAGAAAATATAATTTTTTTTCAGAATTTTCGCTATTTTTCCATTTATATCGCAAAAAATAAAAATTGCAGCGGTAATCAAATACCATCAAAAGAAAACTCTATTTGTGGGAAAAAAAGGACACAAATTTAGTTTGGGTACAGCATTGCATGACCGCGCAATTACCAGTTAAAGCAGCGCAGTGCCAAATTGTAAAAAGTGCTCTGGTCATTGAGCAGCCAAATCCTTCGGGGCTGAAGTGGTTAAAGTAAGGTAAACCTGTACAGGCGGTACCCTAGTTACGAACATCCGACTTACAAACAGAGGGAGACAACAGGAAGTGAGAGGAAATCTCCCTTTAGGAAGGGAAATTTACTCCTGTAAAAGTTATCATGGGGAAAAGGTACCTCCACTGATGCTTTATCACCAATCCTTGTTTCCATAACAACCCCTAGCTTTCAAAATCCAATTGTCATTGGGACAGAAAGTGAGGTGAAATCTTCTGAACAGGGGCACAGACAGCAAAACAAATGCTATAGGGGTGTTAACCCTTCCCTATGCTATCCAAAAAGCTTAACCACTTCCCGCCCGGCCCATAGCAGATGACGGCCGGGCAGTGGTTCAGTTATCCTGACTGGGCGGGGGCGAGCATCGCGGCGATCAGTGGAGCGGTGTGTCTGTCTGACACACCGCTCCACCAATCTTGGTAAAGAGCCTCCGGCGGAGGCTTTTTACCACGTGATCAGCCGTGTATAATCATGGCTGATCACGATGTCAATAGGAAGAGCGGTTGATCGGCTTTTCCTCACTCGCATCTGACAGACGCGAGTAGAGGAGAGCTGATCGGCGGCTCTCCTGACAGGGGGGCCTGCACTAATTGTTTATCAGCACAGCCCCCCCCTCAGATGACCACACTGGACCACCAGGGATCATCACTAGGACCACCAGGGAGAGGGGCAACATGTGGATGGCCATGTATGTACCCCATGGCCATCGACATGTGCCCAATCTGTGCCAATCAGTGCCCACAAATGGGCACTGATTGGCACCAGTATATTGCAGTGATGCCCAGCAATGCCACCCTTAGGAGCATCAGTGCCACCAATCAGTGTCATCAGTGCCACCCATCAGTGTCCATCAGTGCCACCTGTCAGTGCCCATCAGTGCCCACCTTTCAGTGCCCATCAGTACCCATCAGTGCCACCCATAAGTACCCATCAATGCCACCTATGAGTGCCCATCAGTGCCACCTATGAGTGCCCATCGGTACCACCTATGAGTGCCCATCAGTGCCGCATACCAGTGCCACCTATCAGTGCCCATCAGTGCCACCTATCAGTGCCGCCTATCAGTGCCCATCATCAGTGCCTGTCAGTGCCACCTCATCAGTGCCACCTCATTGGTGCCACCTCATCGGTGCCCATCAGTGCCGCCGTATCAGTGCCTGTCAGTGCAGCCATATCAGTGCCCGTCATTGAAGAAGAAAATGTACTTATTTACAAACATTTTTTACAGAAACAAAGAAAAACTTGTTTTTTTCAAAATTTTCGCTCTTTTTTTATTTGTTCGCAAAAAATAAAAAACACAGAGGTGATCAAATACCACCAAAAGAAAGCTCTATTTATGGGAACAAAATGATTAAAAAATTGTTTGGGTACAGTGTAGCATGATCGCGCAATTGTCATTCAAATTGCGACAACGCTGAAAGCTGAAAATTGGTCTGGGCAGGAAGGTGTCTAAGTGCCCTGTATTGAAGTGGTTAAAAATAGTTTTTTTGGCTGGAGCTACACTAAAAAAATATACATGTTTCGACTTACAAACAGATTTAACTTAAGAACAGCCCTACAGACCCTATCTTGTTTGTAACCCGGGGACCGCCTGTACTGTTATTGTTACTATGTTAGGATTTTTATTATCTTCATTTATTAGCAGGTGAATGTGGCCGTCCATGCATTCACATTAAATCTTAAGTGCAAAAAGGTTGCTGACCCCTGATTTAAATGTTTATGTGTACATTACATCAACTCTTGAATTGGCATTGTAATAGTTGTTTCTAATCTTAGCTTTACTATGGGAGTTATTGTATCTTATGTTAATAGTTATCATCTAACAACAATGTGTTTAGTCTGATGTGTATTTTGTTCCCATGCAACAAATGATTGGTTTTACTTAGAAACACTGGCAGCAGATTAGTTACTGCTCAATAGTGCCATCTTCTGTTTTTGTTAATATAATTTACGTAACAGATTTCATGAGTTTCCAACTTAACAAAAATCACTTTATCAGAAGGGTTTTCCATGATCAGTAAATAGATTAGAATGTATTTTTCTCAACTGATCAAGGGTAACCACTAGTTATGAACGAATCAGCCTGGGTTAGATTCTCAATTGTAAGTTTGTCAGTTTGCAGTGTATCAGCCATGGTAAATGTATCAGCTGTCTGGGTACGACATACATGAGCAAACATATGACTATGCACCAAATAGCGGGGTAGAAGCAGCATCTCAATAATACCAGTCAACAGCCTGCACGATGAAAAAGTCAAAGCTCCCCCCTCCCCACCATCTATGGGTTGTGAACCATTACAGCAGCATAGGTTGCACATCCTGCTCTTTTTTCCACCCCTTTCCTGCTAAGGAGTCCAAGAAGTTAAATGTGTACCTAACCAGTGTATAACGAAGAAAATTAAAAACCCAGAGGTGATCAAATACCACCAAAGGAAAGCTCTATTTGTGGGAGAAATTATATAAATGTAATTTATGTACAACATTGCATGACTGTGCAATTGTCAGTTAAAGTAACGCAGTGCCAAAAAACAAAAATGCCTGGTCAAGAAGGGGGGTAAATCTTCCGGAGAGCAAGTGAATAACACTGATTATTTTGTTACAATGGCATCCGAAAGTGGGTGGGATATATTAGGCAGCAAGTAAACTTGTTGTCCCTGAAAATGATGTGTTCAAAGCAGAAAAAATGGGTATCACAGTTTTGTTGTTATTTCCGCTATGTCCCTTCTTTTTGTTTTCCTTATTTACTATTCTCCTTGTACTTCCTTACTTTTCACTATGTTTGTTACCCGATTGGGATCTTTCTGGAGCGGCACACGTGTATTATTAGATATTTGCTATCTTAACTACCAATTAATATTTATATCCACGTTTATACATTTATATTTAGGATTAGTTCCATTTGTGCATTTATCGTAATTCACAGATATCAATCATTTATTTATTTATCTTTTTAGTT
Organism: Aquarana catesbeiana; assembly: GCF_042186555.1. Classification (NCBI taxonomy): domain Eukaryota; kingdom Metazoa; phylum Chordata; class Amphibia; order Anura; family Ranidae; genus Aquarana; species Aquarana catesbeiana. The sequence goes on along the minus strand of NC_133334.1, from coordinate 209,106,755 downwards.
ATTTTGTCTATGGGCATGTACCCATGTGGATATGTATGTGTATGCTCCATGTGTGCATATATGCATGTATGTTTCCCGGATGTTTTTCATGATAGTGACTATTTTGTCAGGTTTATTATGACTTTATGCCAGGCGATATCAGCATTCATTTTTTGATCTCTCATTTTTTTATCCCTTTATCGGCTATTTGTGGTTTAGCCTCAGTGATTTTATGGGGCGATATTGATGCTTAAAAGTAGAGAATAGTAAAGTGGAAGATAATAGTAACCTAAATTTTGTCACTGTACAATTATATGGATATGAATTAATACTGAGGAAGGACCGCATTATGTTTAGCAGATCATATATCTCTGAGCTACATGCACCAGCACAGAGATGTCTCTGTTTCTTCTCCAGTTATATATTTGTTGGTGTATGGGAGTCTTTTTACATATTACATTTTTTTTTTATGTGTTATGTCTTTTTTCTCTTTAGGTTGCACCGGTGTCTCTTTTTCCCGAATATAAGATTGTTCATGGTTTTTTATTACTACATACATTTTCAAAATGTGAATTTTCAGCAGGTAGGGAGGGTTTTTCCATCTGTTTAATGGTTAAACTTTGGACTCTAGATGCTCACAGGTGCATTCCATATCATTATCTATGACATACTGTACATGTTTTATCTATTTGTCTAATTACTTAGGTGTGTATATATATATATATATATATATATATATATATATATATATATATATATATATATATATATATCTCTGTATGTATATTCTGCACTTTAGCTATGACTAAGCACCGTGTCTAGTGTGAAACATGTCAGCGGCTGTGCAGTTAATCTGTACTTACCCTTGATGCCTTGATTTGAATTTTTTCAATAAAGGTGAATATTTGGAGTGCGGCTATCTATCCATTTATTTTTTCTATCACAGTTTGTTGTGTTTGGGGCTGTGTAGCTGCAGACCAGTCAGGGAGTTTATGCTGATCTGTATCCACCACCAAAAGTGCCTACAATGGCCACATGAGCACCAGAACTGGACCAAAGAGAAAAGGAAGAATGTGGCCTGGTCTGATGAATCACATTTTCCATGTGGATGGCTGGGTGCACATGCATCACTTACCTGGGAAAGAGATAGCACAAGGATGCAGTATGCGAAGAAGGCAAGCCAGAGGAGACAAGGAGACAGTGTGAGGCTTTGGACAATATTCTGCTGGGAAACCTTGGGTCCTGCCATTCATGTGGTTATTATTAGCCACATACTATCTTTCTAAACATTGTTGCTGACAAAGTATTGGACATGTGCAATTTGTTTTGGTCCGAATATAAATTTGGACACATTTTTGGTTATTAAGAGATTCGGATTTATCCGAATCTTTGAATGAAATAGCAAAAAATGTTGTTGAAATTAATTTAGTTTCCTATATTCATTTTCTAACAAATTGCACATTTCAGAATAATTCTAATGTGGATCGGTCATAAAATAATCAATCAATTTGAATTCTGTGTTAAGAATAGGTTGTTAAGGAGCGGGCTGGGGAGCCAAGCTGCATCCTTAACAACCGATGACTCATTAGCTGTCAGCGGGCTAAATAGAGATGGTGGCGCACAGTAGAGGATTTACGTAATTCCAAATGATTAATAAATTACATGCTTTTGACACAGTTGATACTTACTTTACATGGGCATTGGGCCACTTTAAAAAATATGTACAAAACATGCAGAATGCAATGTGTTACTATGCATTGTGGTAATGTGTAGTAAAAAGCAGTGGCAATGCTCATTAGGGGCGCAGGGGCACAGCCCCCCTAATCCATGCGCCTGGCCCCTAATCTACATGCAGTGGGTTTTTTTTTTTTTTTGAAGCACTTGATTAGAGCCGGAGGCTGTAATTGGTTCCAAAACGGGTGGGCTCAGGGCGCAGAGAGCTGCGCCCTGAGCCCCCTGTTAATATTCTCCATTGTCTTCCTGATTCTCCCCCCAGCCAATCAGGAAGTGGGTCCTAAGACCCCATTGGCCGGGAGTCCGAAGACCCGATTGGCCGGGAGGAGAAGCGACGGCTGGGACACGGAGGAGACGGAGGGGGGAAGCTGCAGCCGTGGCCTGCATGGGATAAATGCAGGGCTGACAGGGGGCCTGGCAGGCCAGAGGGCAAGCGAGCAAGCCGGCGGCTGGGGGTGGTGGAGTTTGGGGGTGTTGGTAAGGTGTGCTTGATAGGAATAAAGAATTCACCACTCCCGGTGAATTAGCTTATGCCTGTTATGGACTCCAATCAAGAGCTAGCCCCGCTACATCTGTGGGTATGTGAATAGAAGAAGAAATATCTGCACATTGATAGAAATCCAAATGCCGTTTATTTATCACCAAAATGACATCAAAGGACACCAACACATAACTCTTGTAGACACGTTTCACACAGTACAATTGTGCTTAATCATTACTAAAATAATAATAATGATTAAGCCCAATTGTACTGTGTGAAACGTGTCTACAAGACTTGTGTGTTGGTGTCCTTTGATGTAATTTCGGTGGTAAAAACGGCATTTGGATTACTATAGATGTGCAGCCATTTCTTCTTCTATTGGTAAGGTGTGCGATAGCGGGTTTGAGCGATGGGGGGGGGGTTAGTGTGGGGTGAAGGGCTGGAGCGACGGGGGGGGGGGGAAATGTGTGTGGTCAGGTATGTCTGCTGCCCCCCCAACCGATGGAGCACCACCCACCACTGGTAAAAAAGTGCAAAATCCTGTACCCCGGCAATCTGCATCCTGATATTGTATCTCCCCACCTCCGAGCATCCCTACCACTGCACCCCCTTGCACCCCTGACTCTGAAATTCCTGCCTCCCAGCACCCCTAACACTGCCAGCCACAACCCCCCACTACACAGTAGCAGCACTAGAGTCACCAGTCTGAATCCTAACTACAGAACTACCTGCCTGGAGGTTGTATGTTCTCCCTTTGCTTCTGTAGGTTTCCTCTGGGTACCCTGGTTTCCTCCCACACTCCAAAGACATGCTGGTAGGTTAATTGGCACCTGTCTAAATTGGCCCTAGTATGTGTATGCATGATTGTGAGACCTTAGATTGTAAGCTCTTTGAGGGCAGGGACTGATGTGAATGTACAATATATTGTATAAGTACCAGTAATAAATAAATAAATAATATACACAGTAACTCTGCGTACTCCACCACTGCTTCCTCTATGCTCCACCATTTCACTGTGACATCCTTGTCAACATTGCAGGGACATGCAGAGAGGAGGTGAGACTGAGCTGCTTGGAGTTCCTGGGCTCTCTGCCCACTCTGCATTGATTCTGTTCACTTCCTTCTCCCTCTGATAACAATACCTCATCCCCAGTGCAGGCTATAGACGCATATCATTTCCTAGAGACTCCAAAAATGTACTTTAACCTCCAGAAGACCTGGGAGAGAACCCACAAAACCAGGTGTCTCCTGAGTTTTCTAGATTAATTAGCAAATATGCCTCTATGCCTGGCAGCCAGTGCTCTGGACTATCATAGTTGCCAACAGTCCCGATTTTCCCGGGACAATCCCGATTTTGGGACCCTCATCCCGATCGGAGGCTGTCCTGAATCAGAATTTGCCCAGGGAAATCGGAAATGTTTGCATTTTACATTTTTTGGGCAAGCAGGCTTCAGGAAAATGGCGGCCGGTCCCGCTGCTGCAACGCTCCCTCTTGTGTTCAGTAGAGAGGGGAAGGGGGCTCGATCCGTGCAGCCAATGAATCGGCTTCTCCTCTCGCATGGATCGGCCCCTCCCCTCTCCACTGAACACACAGCGCTGTAATGGACATGTGCTGGGGCCTGGGGGGAGTTATGGGAGGGGGGTCTGCACTGAGGGGGGGTCTGCACTGAGGGGGTCTGCTGAGGGCATCTGCACTGATGGAGGGGGGTCTGCACTGAGGGCGTCTGCTCTGATGGAGGGGGGTCTGCACTGAGGGGGTCTGCATTGATGGAGGGGGGTCTGCATTGATGGAGGGGGGTCTGCATTGAAGGGGTCTGCATTGATGGAAGGGGGTCTGCAATGAGGGGGGTCTGTACTGATGGAGGGGGGTCTGCACTGATGGAGGGGGGTCTGCACTGAGGGCATCTGCATTGATGGAGGGGGGTCTGCACTGAGGGGGACTGTACTGAAGGAGGGGGGTCTGCACTGATGGAGGGGGGTCTGCATTGATGGAGGGGGTCTGCATTGATGGAGGGGGGTCTGCACTGAGGGGGTCTGCATTGATGGAGGGGGTCTCCACTGATGGAGGGGGGTCTGCACTGAGGGGGTCTGCATTGATGGAGGGGGGCTGCACTGAGGGGGTCTGTACTGATGGAGGGGGGTCTGCACTGATGGAGGGAGGTCTGCACTGAGGGGGTCTGCATTGATGGAGGGGGGTCTGCACTGATGGAGGGGGGTCTGCACTGAGGGGGTCTGTACTGATGGAGGGGGGGTCTGCACTGATGGAGGGGGGTCTGCACTGAGGGCGTATGCATTGATGGAGGGGGGTCTGCACTGAGGGCGTCTGCATTGATGGAGGGGGGTCTGCACTGAGGGGGTCTATACTGACTCTGCTGGGGACACCTGATGCAAGGACAGACTCTGCTGGGGGCACCTGATGCAAGGACGGACTCTGCTGGGGGCACCTGATGCAAGGACGGGCTCTGCTGGGGGCACCTGATGCAAGGAAGGACTCTGCTGGTGGCACCTGATGCAAGGATGGACTGGTGGCAGGCGACATGGCTAGTGACACGCTCAGGGATCCCACTGATTCGGCATTATGGTGAGTTGAATGATTAAATTTAATATTACAATGTAATAATAGAAATAATGCACTTCAATCATCCTGACACCATAACAATCATGGTGCCGGGATGATTGAAGCGCTAACACCAGGTGTTTGGAGTATCTTTATCTGCTGATTGTTAAACTTTCTAGAATACACATATTTTTATGGTTGTGTAGGATCTGGGGCTGCTGTCCCTTCATTCTTCTATCCCCCTTTCCCTCTCCATCCCTCATTCATCTCAGACTTTAACCACACCCCTTTGAGCCGTGCCCATTTAAGCCACGCCCATTATTTCACGTAAACCACACCCATTTTTCGCAACTATGGCCTATGGAGGTACGGTGTTCATTGTGTGTTCATTGTGTGTGTTTCCAAGGGAAGTGTGCACTCCTGGCCATTCCTTTACACTTTCTGCTATAAAACATATCCAGTACTATATATTATATATAGTACTATATATTATATAAAAAACAATTGTCATCACATATACCAATAGAGTTCCACAGTCCTTTTAAATACAATCACCCTCTAAGAAAATCAACCCCCCGACTCTCCCATTCCCCCCTCCCCACCATATGTCGGTCTCCCTTTTCTCGGTTTCTTCCTCTCTCTCCATCCCTTCATCTGTCGGTCTCCCATTCCTCCTAAGTGGAGCACAGGAAGATCGCACATCGGCAACCACTTATTGAAGACTTCATTTTGATACTTAGTTGCACATAAGCACTTTTTTGCACTTTTGCACCTTTATTATTGTATTTCAGAGCTAATGGACTATTATATCGCTATTATCATCTGATTATATGGAATTGATCATCTCATTACTCATATACTGAGAATAGTCCATCATTTACCTTATATATAGGATTTGCTATTGCACTGCGTTTACGTATATTTATATATATTTTTTTTATATTTTTTTGCACTCTTGCACCTTTATTTCAGAGCTAATGGACTATTATATCTCTTTTATCATCTGATTATATGGCTTTCATTATTCATATACTGAGAATAGCCTATCTTTTACCTTATATATAGGATTTGCTATTGCACTGCATTTACGTATATTTATATATATATTTTTGATATTTTTTGCACTCCTGCAACTTTATTTCAGAGCTAATGGACTATCATATCGCTTTTATCATCTGATTATATGGCATTGATTATCTCATTATTCATATACTGAGAAAAGCCTATCATTCACCTTATATATAGGATTTGTTATTGCACTGTGTTTATGTATATTTATATACACTTTTTTGAAACTTTGTTGCACATAAGCACTTTTTGCACTCTTGCACCTTTATTTCAGAGTTTCATGGATTGTTATTATCATCTGATTATATGGAATTGATTATTTCATTGCTCATATACTGAGAATAGCAATTATTAACCTTATATATAGGATTTGTTATTGCATGCGTTTGCGCATATTTACTCATACAGGATTACTAGTATATCATTGTTTATTGAAGTTGCACATAGTTATTTGTTTGCACAGCAATATTTACAGAGCAATAGTTACACATTCATTTTAAGATACACACAGCTGTTAATAAGTTGCGCTGATCACTCTTTATATTACTCCATGTTTCAATGTTGTCTGTATATTACATAAACGTTCTATTGGGTTTAAGTTCTCTTCTGTTCTAATTGGCTGTTGTATTGTTGCCACAAAATGCTTCTACTGTAAGTGCCTCCATTCATTGATCTTTAATAGATGGCTTAGTTTATGTTTTAATTCCTGGCATGTTTTTATTTTCCCTTTATCTACTACATCTTTTAATCGTGCATTTCCTATCCAGCTTCCAAAAAGTGTCCCTTTACCCGGTAAGAAAAAAAATTGTCTCAGAAAGTTCAATTAGTCGTGAATTATATTCCCATTTTTCTTGCCTATAAATTATATACCATACTTTAAATACATTTCTTGTCAAATCATGTGTACCTTCATCCAGTGTTCTCTACTTTCGTGGTATCCATATATTTTTTTATCTAACTGTGTTTTACTCAATGTGCTTTCCATACCCACCCACCTTTTTGCATTTTTTGTTTTCTGTCCTTTCTATCATCCGTGTCATTATTACTGCGTTATAATATCTTTTTTTATGTCTGGTGCTGCTAATCCCCCGTGAATTTTATCCCTGCTTAATATCGCGTACTGTACTCTTGGCTTCTTACCCTGCCAGATATATCTTAAAAACGATTTTAATTGTTCTAAAAGGTCTGGAGAAGCGTTATTGGTATGATTTGAAATTCATATTCTATTTTTGTATTACCATTTTTAACACGTTTAACCTTCCCATCCAGGACAGAGGGGGTGTTGATAGTTTCTTGAATTCTGTTTTAATTTCATTGAGCAGTGGAATATAGTTAGCTTGGTTTAATTTCCTGATGGATGCAGTCAATTTTATTGCAAGATAATTTAGTTCTTTCCCCTTCCATGTGAATGGGAATTCACCTTGTAATGAAAATGCCTCCCTTCTTAAGGCCCGTACACACGATCGGACTTTTTGACAACAAACATGCAAATGAGCTGTTTTGGAGCAACATCCGACCGTGTGTACGCTTCATCGGACTTTTGTACAAACTACAGTGCGCGGACACGAGAATGTTTCCAGCGCGAACCCATCGCGCTGGTTCTCGGCGATGGGGTACTGTACATCTCGCGCTGGCTGCAATAGGAAAAATAAATTTTCCTCCTGCGGCGAGCGCGAGAAGGAATTCCCCTCTGGGGGCATGCCAGGCCCTTAGGTCTGGTATAGATTTTAAGGGGAACCCCCTACGCCGAAAAAACTGTGTAGGGGTCCCCCCAGAATCCATACCAGACCCTTATCCGAGCACGCAGCCCGGCCGGTCAGGAAAGGGGGTGGGGACGAGCGAGCGCCCCCTCTCCTGAGCCGTACCAGGCCGCATGCCCTCAACATGGGGGTGGGTGCTTTGGGGGAGGGGGCGCCCTGCGGCCCCCCCACCTCAAAGCACCTTGTCCCCATGTTGATGAGGACAAGGGCCTCTTCCCGACAACCCTTGCCGTTGGTTGTCGGGGTCTGCGGGCGGGGGGCTTATCGGAATCCAGGAGCCCCCTTTAATAAGGGGGCCCCCCAGATCCCGGCCCCCTCACCCTATGTGAATGAGTATGGGGTACAGCGTACCCCTACCCATTCCCCTAGGAAAAAAGTGTCAATTAAAAAAAACACACTACACAGGTTTTAAAATTAATTTATTAGGCAGCTCCGGGGTCTTCTTCCGTCTTCGGGGGTCTTCTTCCGACTTCGGGGGTCTCTCCGGCGTCTTCTCCCTCTCTCCGGTGTCGTCTCCGCGCTCTCTGGTTCTTCTCTGGTGCCTTCTTCTTTCTGCCGGGCTCCTCTGCTCTCTTCTGCTGCTCTTTTGCTAGCAGAGGAGCCCGGACATCTGGATCGTCTTCTTCCCTCTTCTCTTCCAGGTATGTTGACACAACGCTCTCTCCGGCTGTAATGCTGTCTGTGCGCTCTGCTATGACTTATATAGGCGGTGACTCCGCCCCATGACATCACAGTCCCGGGGCATGCTGGGACTGTGAGGTCATAAGGGGGCATGGTCATGTCATCCTATGACCACGCCCCCTTATGAGCTGTTGGGGAGAAGTTTGAAGCAGGGTTAGGTTATAAAAAAATTTCCCGGATCTTGGGTTTTCGTTGGAAGCAGCCAATTGGGATAAGATTTGGATCACAAACAAGTCATCCTCACAAAACATAGCTGCCTTAGAGAGAAATTACAAAGTACTCACACGGTGGCATTTGGTCCCTGTCAGAATTGCAAAATATGCTTCATATTATTCCCCATCTTGTTTTCGTGGCTGTGGTGATCTTGGATCACATCTTCATACTTGGTGGGATTGATTTCGACACTGTTTGAAATCCCTATCAATCCTGATCCTACAGTAGCACTTTTAAACGTAAAACCGGCCACTCTCTCCTACCGCCAATTCAAACTCCTATTACAGATCACTACAGCCGTGAAACAAACAATTACCAAAGTTTGGAAATCTTTGTCCTTAAATTGGTTATAAACTCTTACAACACACTTTTTGCTACAGGTAAGCCTATAATAAAGCTTACTTGTAGCTACCGTGGATATCTCCTAAACCTGAACGGTTTAGGAGATATCCCCTGTATTTGCATGCGCCAACGTCATCGGCACATGTGCACTGAAGCAATGGCATGTATGTGCCGTTGCTTCAGTGAGTGTGCCATTACTTGTGACTCCTGTGCGCATGCGCGGAAGTGACATCATCGCAGCTCCGGCCAATCACAGCGCCGGAGCCTGCGATACCCGGAAGTAACTCCGGGAGCGATGTCGGCCGCCGGAGCGATGTACGAGGCTTTGATCTCAGGTAAGTAATTCATAATGAGCTAGTATGCTATGCATACTAGCTCATTATGCCTTTGTCTTGCAGTTTTTTTTGTCCTAGGGTTTACAACCATTTTAATAATTGCTGAAACTAAAAATAGAGCCAATCAAGAAATGATCGCTGCCAAAACAGAGGCTATAACTTAAGATAAAATATCCAACTTTGAGAATATATGAAATCCCTGGGTGACACACTTATTGCCTTCCAATTTTGATGCTTCCCTAATAAGACCTTGGTAATCTCAATTTATACTTCCATTTTCTGCATTCATGGTAGGTGTTTATTACCATGTACTACCCCGGGGACCCCTACTACCTCTCATTTCTTTCTTCCCTATCTATTTTTTCTCCTACCTAAGATTACTTTTTCTTTTATCTTCTTACTCTCTTCTACTTTTTCCCCCTATTCTCTCTCTCCTCTTTCAATTTACTCTTTATATAATTCCGGTAGCAGAACTTTTATTTCCTTAGTTATCATTATACCAATTGTACATAGTTCCAATATGTAGTATCAGATTTTAGATTCTATAATAAATTATTTTTTATATATTTTTTATATTTTTATTTAAAAACTATACTCTTGATAATAATTAAGACCTTTTTTTTTATTTGAGGTCAACTTATATTAACCTGGTCTAAGTTGGTTTTATCCTCTCTTATACAATGTATGACATAATCTTTTGAGTAGTTAGATCCATGCTAAAATTGTTTTAGTTAAACTACTTTTAGTTTATGTTGGAACTACAACTCAATATTATTACCATATATGTGATCTTTTCTTTTGTTGCCATCATATGTACTTATGTATACTAATTGTTAAAATTCAATAAACAAATTTGACAAGAAAAAAATATCCCAAGCTTTGAACATTTCACGGAGCACTGTTCAATCCATCATCCAAAAATGGAAAGAGTATAACCCAACTGCAAACCTACCAAGACATGGCTGTCCACCAAAACTGACAGGCCGGGCAAGGAGAGCATTAATGAGAGAAGCAGCCAAGAGGCCCATGGTAACTCTGGAAGAGCTGCAGAGATCCACAGCTCAGGTGGGAGATTCTGTCCACAGGACAACTATTAGTAGAGCACTCCACATATCTGGCCTTTATGGCAGAGTGGCAAGAGGAAAGACATTGTTGAAAGAAAGCCATTAGAAGTCCGGTTTGCAGTTTGCGAGAAGCCTGATACAGCAAACATGTGGAAGAAGGTGCTCTGGTCAGATGAGACCAAAATTGAACTTTTTGGCCTTAAAGCAAAATGCCATGTGTGGCAGAAATCTAACTGCACATCACCCTGAACACACCATTCCCACCGTGAAACATGTTGGTGACAGTATCATGTTGTGGGGATGCTTTTCTTCAGCAGGGACAGGGAAGCTGATCAGAGTTGATGGGAAGATGGATGGAGCCAAATACAAGGCAATCTAAGAAGAAAACCTGTTATGCCCTGTACACATGGTCAGACTTTCGGAAAATGTGCTATTGGAGCTTGTTGTCAGAAATGCTGACCGTGTGTAGGCGCCATCGGACAGTTTCCATCGGAATTTCAGACACACAAAGTTTGAGAGCAGGCTATAAAATTTTTCGACAACAAAATCCGATTGCAGAAATTCCGATCGTGTGTAGACAATTCCGACACACAAAGTGCCACGCATGCTTGGAATCAAGCAGAAGAGCAGCACTGGCTATTGAAATTCATTTTTTCTCGGCTTGTCATACGTCACCGCATTCTTGACGTTCGGAATTTCCGACCAACTTTGTCCGACCGTGTGTATGCAAGACAAGTTTGAGCCAACATCCGTCGGAAAAGATCCGATGGATTCTGTAGTTGGAATGTCCGATTGTGTGTACAGGGCATCAGAGTTTGCAAAAGACTTAAGACTGGGGGTTCACCTACCTGCAGGACAATGACCCTGAACAGCCAGAGCTACAATGGAATGGTTTAGATCAAAGCATATTTATGTGTTAGAATGGCCCAGTCAAAGTCCAGACCTAAATCCAATTGAGAATCCATGGCAAGACTTGAAAATTGCTGTTCATGAACGCTCTCCATCCAATCTGACAGAGCTTGGGCTATTTTGTAAAGAAGAATGGGCAAAAATTCACTCTCTAGATGTGCAAAGCTGGTAGAGACATTCCCAAAAAGACTTGCAGCTGTAATTGAGGCGAAAGGTGGGTCTACAAAGTATTGAATCAGGGGGGCTGAATACAGGGACATGCAGTGAAGTCAGTGGCTGGTGAGGCACTGGCTAGTATCAGAGCCAGATACACACAGGTTTCATACGCCGCAATTGTTAGAGCGAGAGCAATAATTCTAGCACTAGACCTCCTCTGTAACTCTAAACATGTTACATAGTTACATAGTAGGTGAGGTTGAAAAAAGGCACAAGTCCATAAAGTCCAACCTATGTGTGTGATTATATGTCAGTACTACATAGTATATCCCTGTATGTTGTGGTCGTTCAGGTGCTTATCTAATAGTTTTTTTGAAAACTACCTATGCTCCCCGCTGAAACCACTGCCTGTGAAAGAGAATTCCACATCCTTGTGGCTCTTACAGTAAAGAACCCCCTACGCAGTCTAAGGTTAATCCTCTTTTCTTCTAATCTTAATGAGTGGCCATGTGTCTTATTAAACTCCCTTCCAGAGAAAAGTTTTATCCCTATTGTGGGGTCACCAGTATGGTATTTCTAAATTGAAATCATATTCCCTCTCAAGCGTCTCTTCTCCAGAGAGAATAAGTTCAGTGCTCGTAACCTTTCCTCATAACTAATATCCTCCAGACCCTTTATTAGCTTTGTTGCCCCTCTTTGTACTTGCTCCATTTCCAGTACATTCTTCCTGAGGACTGGTGCCCAGAACTTGACAGCATGTTCCAGGTGAGGCCAGACCAAAGTCTTGTAGAGCGGGAGAATTATCGCTTTTTCTCTGGCGTTAATCCCCTTTTTAATGCATTTAACATTTTTCCACATTAAACCTCATTTGCCATGTAGTCACCCACCCCATTAATTTGTTCAGATCTTCTTGCAAGGTTTCCACATCTTGCAGAGAAGTTATTGCCCTGCTTAGCTTAGTGTCGTCCGCAAATACAGAGATTGAATTGATTACCACATCCTCCAGTTCGTTTATGAACAAATTAAATGGAATTGGTCCCAGCAAAGAACCCTGTAACCTGTAAAAAAATTTAAAGCGTCACCTATGGAGACCTAAGTACTGAAGTTTGGCGCCATTCCACAAGTGTGTACAATTTTAAAGTGTGACATGTTAGGTATCCATTTACTCGGCGTAAAAGCATCTTTCACATTATACCAAAAAATCGGGCTAACGTTAGTGTTTTTTTTTTTCTTATTTATGAAACAGTTTTTTTCCCCCAAAAAAAACGCGTTAAAAAAATAGCTGCGCAAATACCTAAAAGTTGACATAAAAAGTTGCAACAACTACCATTTTATTCCCTAGCGTGTCTGCTAAAACAATATATATATAATGTTTGGGGGTTCTGAGTATTTTTAAGTAAGTAATATACAAATAATTATTATATATTGTTTTTAAGGTAATTTACTATGTCTTCAAAATCTGTACTCAAACAGGTGGCTTAACAGACAAATTACTGAAGTTTGAAGTTATAACTTCCAACCAGTAATTTCACAGTAAATAGATAAATAATAAAGTATTATGTTATAATATATAGCATATAAATATATGATTTAGTTTGAATATAACAGTACCTTTTCAGCAGAATCAGTTTCTCCCTCTTAACTGTGTAAAAAAAAAAAAAAAAAAAACGTGGGATTGTGGGTAAATCTTATACACATAAACATGTTTTTTCCTTGTAGTTAAGAGGGCTGGGCTGGAAGGGAGCATTTGTCTTTTAGACACATGCCCCTTCTATGAAAATGCAGTGAGAGGCGTGCCTCCACTGCAGCATTTTTATTGGACAGCTGGGGCTAATGGTACTTTACCATTGGTCCAAGACTCCAAACTGTTCATTGAGCTCAGTGCCTCTTACAAGAAGTGAGAGACACTGTGAGCTCAACCTCTCAGTCTGCTACAAACAGAGTGTGCCAGCTTGCATTTAAAGTGGCCGCTCTGTATTTAACTTCTGGCAGGCTGCGCAAGGAGCCCCTTATCCCTGGAACCAAAGGGCATAGGAGCCCCAAATTTTTTACCAGTGGTGGGGTAAGACCAATTTGGGGTCCCTGTGACTACAGGTCACTGAGCTACGACTCTCGAAGCTCGATTTATTTTTTTAACTTTCATGGCCCTGCCTCCCCTGACTGCACGTCCCTGGCTGAATACAAATGCACAGTACACTTCTCTTTTTTTTTTTATATACAATTTTGAAAACCATTTGTCATTTTCTTTCCACTTCACAATTATGTGTCACTTTGTGTTGGTCTATCACATAAACTCACAATAAAAAAAAAAAATATATGTTTTTGGTTGTAACATGACAAAATGTGGAAAATGTCAAGGGGTATGAATACTTTTTGAAGGCACTGTATATTTATTCCTGATATGTTAGAAATAGTGTTAAACAACATAAGATAATAATTGAATCAAAAATTCTTTATTTGTATCCTAACTCAACCCAAGTTAAATATAAGGCTTCTTGTCTATACAGTATATACTTATTGCAGTTTAGGAATAATGAGCTTCTTTTGATTTATAATGATGCATTCTTGTTTAATAACTTCCTGACTGCTGCCTGATTAGTAGCTGACTGTAATCATACAACTAGACGCCCCTGTAAAATGTGTTTATTTTCATGTACTTTTCTTAGGGAACTGCTGGAGGAACTGTACTCATGGCTTGCATATGTGTGTACAATGTGGTTTTAACCTTTTAATGCCAGTTCAAAACTAGAGCGTTAACCTAGGATGTCTGAAAAGCCATTTTCTTCTGGAATTTTGTAGTGGACATCTAATTATGTATTCCAGGAAGTTGAAACTAAATCAAATAACAAAACTTTGTTACCAGGATCGTGACAGTTCTAAATATATAAAACTGTCATGAACTGTGCAATTTACGTCTGAGTTTAATACCCATACAACCCAATCAAGTTCCGAAGATGTGTGTGCCCCACTCTTGCAAAACCTGCACCATTTTACATAAACACATTTCCTTTTTCTAGCCATTTGCATTAGGAAGTATATTAAACTAATATATCACTTCCTTTTGCTACAAGAGCAATGTTTTTAAAAAACGTTGTGTTTCCTTATGTGATAAGTACTCAAAGGCTGCATAACTGTGCTAGCTGGAATCTGCATGTTTCATCCATAGTGTACTGTACTGTTCAAACTCCTGCCAATATACCTGCTCAGTTGTAGTCTTTAAAACCTCCCTAATAAAAACCTCTTAAAACAGAAAAATGTTATCAACTGGAATTGCAGAACATGATTTACCATATACACCACAATACCCAATAAACATTGAGGTTCAATTCAAAAAGCTTAGCACAAGAAACTTTATTTTAAATCACGCTGCTGTAATTTTCAACTCTCATTGGATTCATCTAAAAATCACTACAGCTTTCTTATGAAATAAGGATCCTTATCCTGGAGTGTTAGCTTTGTGCTTGAAAATATGACACTGTACAACATATATGTGCACATATGTAAGTCTCGGATTGTTGAACAGTTATTTACAACAGTCTCAGTGTAGAATCTCCTATCTCAGTTTGCCATCCTTCCTAAACTGCAGCCTAAAAATGTACTACATACAAGCTGAAAGATAGGTATAACTTTTTCAGGGTACAATACTTACCTTCGAAAAATATAAAACACGTGCAGTGGGTATAGAAGAGAATCACCCTCTTTAAAATAATCACGTTGTTACTTTGCAGCCTGAAATGAAGACAGACACAGTTTTTGTTTTCTTCAGCTGTATTTCAGCTGTATTTACCAAGTGAAAAGTTATAACACCAACATGTCAGAATTTTTTTTTCAAAATTTCAAAACAGAATCACTGAGTTGTAAAAAGAATCACCCCTCCTAAAAATGACTTTTAAACTAAATTCTGGTGTAGCTGATCACCCTCTCAATAGCACACAAAGTTATTTGACTTTCAGCTGCGAAGAGCTGTGGTCATTTTGAGTAACTGAAAAGCATTTCAGTTCCTGGTAGTGCAACTGAAGCAAACAATCAACTATGGGTGGCAAGGCACTGTCAAAAGATCTCCGGGATAAAGTTGTGGACAGGCACAAGTCAGGAGATGGATATATGTTTTTTAAAGGCTTTATCAATGCCTAGAAGCACAGTGAAGTCTATTATTAAGAAGTGGAAGGTATTTGGTACAACACAGACCCTCCCTGGATCAGGACGTCACTCTGAACTGGATGACAGAATCAGGAGGAAACTGTTTAGGGAGGCTACCAGGAGGCCTACAGCAACTCTGAAGCAGTTGCAGGAATGTATGAGTGGTCATTGTATGCATGTGACAACAATATCCCAAATTCTCCACAAATGTGGCCTATATGGGAGGATTGTAAGAAAAAAAGCCTATCCTCAAGAAAGGCCACATGCAGTCATGACTGAGCTTTGCCAAAATGCACCTTGAAGATTCTGAGGCAACATGGGGAAAGTTACGGTCAGATGAGGCTAAAGTTGAATTATTTGGCCTCAACACCAAATGATATGTCTAGTGGAAATCCAATAGAGCTCACCATCCAAATAACACCATTCCTACAGTAAAGCATGGAGGTGGTAATATCCTGTTATGGGATGTTTCTCTACAGCAGGGACTTGAGCACTTGTCAGGATAGAAGAAAAATGGATCGGGCAAAATACAGTCAAATTCTTGAGGAAAATCTGCTGCTCTCTACCAGAAAGTTGTCAAAGGGAAGAAGGTTTACCTTCCAACATGACAATGACCCAAAGCATACAGCAAAATTGGTCACACAGTGGTTGAAGGAGAAAAAGGCTTAATCAGAGTCCAGATGTAAACCCCATTGAACATTTGTGGAATGACTTGAAGACTGCAGTCCACAAACGGTCACCATCAAATTTAACTGAACCTGAGCAGTTCTGCAAAGAAGAGTGGGCAAATATTGGGAAGTCTAGATGTGCAAAGTTATTAGAGACATATCCCAACAGACTAAAGGCTGTATTTAAAGCAAAGGTGATTTATCAAAATACTGACACAAGGGGAAGGTGATTAGCTATACCTGACTGAGTTTAAAAGTCATTTTTTAGGAAGGGTGATCCTTTTTACAACTCAGTGATTCTGTTTTTGAATTTTTAACATGAATGTTATAAGTTGCACTGATTAAAGCGGGGGTCCACCTATCTATCGTTTTTTTTTTTTTGGAGTTCATTCACAAACTTTTCTTCTCATGATTATCTACTCACATGTTCTGTGTAATAAGTCCGCCTGTGTCCGATTTCGTTGTAAAGAATAACTTATAAAATTCACTGAAGGCGGTTTCCATCTTCATTGTGGGCATTTGAAGCCCACAAGCATGTATTTCCTGGATGCGGTGAATGCTGGGAGCAGAGATGTTGTGATGACGCTGTTGCACAATGCATGCTGGGAAGCCTGAGACTAGCTCCCAGGGGACTGTGGGAGGTCTGGGAGAGGCTAGAAACACGCCTACTCCCATGGGAGGAAAACCAGGAAGTGCTAAGAAGATTAGAAAAAAAAAGGTAATTACGGCGATTTAAATTTTTTTACACAGCATGTCAGCATCTAGGCAAGGAAGAGAATGCATAGAGATAATGTTCAAAATTTGGGTGGAACCCCGCTTTAAGTACAGTTGGATAAAACAAGAACTGTGTCTGTCTTCATTTCAGGCCACAAAGAAACAAAATGGGATTATTTTAAAGGGGGTAATTCTTTTCTATAGCCACTGTAAACTGGCTGAGTTACTGTTATATTTCTCCTATTAATTGCTGCAATAGTTGTTCTGTTGATTAATTTAAAAAGACAATGAACCATCTGAAGGCAGTTCCAATTTTAAAATTTTCCGACTAGTATATAACAAGACTTTCTATTTCTTGGCTACTATACTGTATATCTAGACTTCAAATCTGGTTACTAACTCATAGCTACACTTCCAGTCCAGGCAAATACAGTGCCTTGAAAAAGTATTCATACTCCTTGAAATTTTTCACATTTTGTCATGTTACAACCAAAACCGTAAATGTATTTTATCAGGATTTTATTTGACAGACCAACACAAAGTGGCACGTAATTGTGAAGAGGAGGGAAAATGATAATGGTCTTCAAAATTAAAAAATATCTGAAAAGTGTGGCATACATTTGTATTCAGCCCCCTTTACTCTGATACCCCTAACTAAAATCTAGTGGAACCAATTACCTTCAGAAGTCACCTAATTAGTAAATAGAGTCCACCTGTGTGTAATTTAATCTCAGTATAAATACAGCTGTTCTGTGAAGCCCTGAGAGGTTTGTTAGAGAACCTTAGTGAATAAAGTATCATGAAGGCCAAGGATCACACCAGAAAAGTCAGGAATAACGTTGCAGAGAAGTTTAAAGCAGGGTTAGGTTTTAAAAAATATCCCAAGCTTTGAACATCTCACAGAGCACTGTTCAATCCATCATATGAAAATGGAAAGAGTATGGCACAACTGCAAACCTACCAAGACATGGCCGTCCACTTAAACTGACAGGCCGGGAAAGGAGAGCATTCATCAGAGAAGCAGCCAAGAGGCCCATGGTAACTCTGGAGAAGCTGCAGAGATCCACAGCTCAGGTGGGAGAATCTATTCACAGGACAACTATTAATCGTGCACTCCACAAATCTGGCCTTTATGGAAGGGTGGCAAGAAGAAGGCCATTGTTGAAAGAAAGCCATAAGAAGTCCCATTTGCAGTTTGCAAGAAGCCATGTGGGGTACACAGCAAACATGTGGAAGAAGGTGCTCTGGTTAGATGAGACCAAAATTTAACTTTTTGGCCTAAAAGCAAAATATCTGGCCGAAAACTAACACTGCACATGACCCTGAATACACTATCCTGAATGTGAAACATGGTGTTGGCAGCATCATGTTGTGGAGATGCTTTTCTTCAGCAGGGACAGGAAAGCTGGTCAGAGTTGATGTGATAATGGATGGAGCCAAATACTGGGCAATTTTAGAAGAAAACCTGTTAGAGTCTGCAAAGGACTGGTGTGGAGCTTCACCTTCCAGCAGGACAACAACCCTAAACATACAGCCAGAGCTACAATGGAATGGTTTAGATCAAAGCATATTCATGTGTTAGACTGGCCTAGTCAATGTCCAGACCTAAATCCAATTGAAAATCTGTGGCAAGAAAATTGCTCTTCACAGATGCTCTCCGCCCAATCTAACAGAACTTGAGCTATTTTGCAAAGAATGCTCAAAAATGTCACTCTCTAGATGTGCAAAGATGGTAGAGACATCCCCAAAAAGACTTACAGCTGTAATTGCAGCGAAAGGTGGTTCTACAAAGTATTGAAATTGTAAAAAATGTTGAAAAACATTTATAATTTTCCTTCCACTTCACAATTATGTGCCACTTTGTGTTGGTCTATCACATAAAATCCCAATAAATTACATTTTCATTTTTGGTTGAAACATGACAAAATGTGGAAAATTTCAAGGGGTGTGAATACTTTTTCAAGATACTGTCTTCAGAAGAATATTCACTATAGTTGCAGTCTCCAACAGGACATGTGATCTGGATATAAAAAGTAAAAAGTAAGCTGTATCCAAGTTTGTATAGTGTGGGGATCCCCCCAATTTAGTGGCTACTTTGCAAATGGAATTGTGCAGAATGCAGTGATTTTGTGCAGAATGCAGTGGAAGCAATAACATTAACATCAGAATTACATCTTCTAAAGTGGCTGTTAGTGATTAGTTAGTGTACCTGTGTTCAATTTGAGGATCATTTGTCAAACTTATTTAAATTCCAAAAATTGTAAACTTGAACTTTAATCTGAACCCCACTTGAAGTCAATCTTTGAAATCAATTCTGGCTAATAGACAAGCAGTTGTCAAAGGTAAAAGTACCATTTAGGTCCTCCTTTTTATGCAACTTTAAGGGCAACATGGGAAACACATTATTACTTTCTAATGCATGCTTATAAAATGCTTTTAAGCTGTATACCTAAGTTACAAAACAGTACAACTCTGACAGACAGTGTCAGCAATATCATAGTCTGGCATCACATATTGAGCATGTGCAATAGATTATTTTACTTTTACATCATTGCTTTGCTTAAAAACAGCAGTAGCATCCTAATCTAATTTCATTCAACTTGAAAGAAAGAAATGTAGCATGACCCTTTTGGGGACTGCTTGGATTTACCTGCTCATCTGCACCACTATGACCCTGGGAACATTCCAACCCACCTGACACTCTGGGTTCAGACATCTTTGCACCACCTTAAAGTAATAAGTAAAACAACTCGATGAGTTTATATTCTATTAACATTTACTGGATAACTCAAGGAAGATCTTGTTGCACAGAGGAGGTAATAGATCAACTGAACTTTGGATAACAGTCCTAGTTCAGTAAAAGAATTCCTCTATAATAATACAATTTAATACAATTTGGCAATAGCAGTATATTATATACACGTATGTACAATGGAGTACCACTTGAATATGACCTGAAAGGATAAGTGAGTGTTAAGCATTAATTCTGGCAAGACTTCTAAAAGGGGAACCCAGGCCGGCCTATTTAACCTTTAATCCTAATGAGAGATCAATTAAGCAAGAACGGTATGAGGTCCCTTTAAGTAGTAATGACAGTAATGTCCCAGTTGCAGGCCTAATGGTCTTTGTCGGCAGTTGGAGATCATTAACTATATCCAATAAGGTGCAGCAACAAGGCAATGGTATTTCTTGGTTGATGCAACAGGTGTTTATGTACAGTGTTCAAATAGAAATTCAGTAAAGTGTTTCCCCAGGGTAAAGCGGTCTGTGCACAGTGTCCCAGTTAAGCAACAAAGAAACGTTTGCAAAGGTGGCAATTGCCCTCTCACCATCGACCAGGCCGATTCAATGGCTTCTGAACAGCGGTTCCAGGAGAGGCGTCCTTGCAGCAGATCCGCTTGCCACGATCATCTGATGCAAAGCACACAGCGTGGGTTGTCGGACTATTAGGGTGGTGCTGGATAGATGTCTGATGAACAGCAAGCAGTGATAGGCCCTTCTCAGCCGGGTTGGAATGTTGTACACCACGTGGTAGGCCGCGACATCACCCTCACTGTACAGAGAGGTCCGTCACACACCAGGCCCAGGAGGAAGAGCCCGTGGGGCGGGTCTCTGGCCTCTTTTATAGCTTTTTCCAGTATTTTCTCCGATGGTAGCAACGATCCCTGGTGTATGTAGTGTGGGTGCATAGTCATATGAAACAAATCACAGATATGATGTGACTTAGTGACGCTGGGCACTAGAGGGACAATACAGTACATAGAAATGACAGGGAATCATTATGCTTTGCAATTGTAGTGCACATTGCTACAGAAAGAAAGTTTTTTTTTTAGGTTGTTCAGTCTGCAGCACCTGATTTTTTTTTTTTTTTTTTATCTAGGTGTAAAAGCCCAGAATAAAGCCGTGGAAGTAGCAGCCATAACAGATCTAAAAGCTATATTTACTCTTCCAAGAAAAAATAAAGCTAAAGCCCTCAACTTTATACCAATCCCAAACAGTGGCAAAACAGTTCCAAAGTATAGTTTGTGATCTCTTTTCGCAGTACCACAATGCATTGTCTTAAAACAGATACAACAGCACAGTGCTTGTGCTGTGTAATCTGCCCCCTTTAAATTGTAAAAAAAACCTCCCTGAATCTGCCACTTCCTGTATGCCCTCTCTATACAGACCACGAAAATCAGGGCTGCTGAGTCGTGACCATGTGGTCAATTTGTGTCCCTCCGTCATTTGAGCCCTGCTCTGCTCTCATCTCTCCCCTTCCTTCCTGTCAGTTCCATGCCTGTGTCTTTCTCCGCCCACCCCCCCGCCCGCCGATATTATTATACATTAAAAATTCTTACTGCTCTATGCCAGCCCCTCGATTATAGCTTGGCATAGCACACTGTACATACTTTTTATAAAAGCGAGCCCTGTAAATAATGATTCAGAGCTGTCTTCAGGCCGGTCACATGATTCTCGGACAGTTTCCAGGTCTACTGCAGGAGATCTCCCAGGCTGACGTAAAAGTATCCATCCATCGGAGGTATAAAGTGGCCACGAGTCATGTGAATGACCTGAAGATCACCCTTAAACAGTATTTACAACAATCGTTTTTTTAAAAGACAAGTGCAGTTTGCTATGCCAGGCTCTAATAAAGGGCCTGGCATAGACTTGGTTATATAGATTTACACTTTAATGAAATGTCAAAACAGTGTGTGGAAAAATGCTTCACTACCACAACCCACATTCCAGACACAAGGTACTGTTGTTATGCTAAAATAAAAATCACAGTGCCATATTTCAGGGACAATAGCCAGACATACTAAAGTGACTAGAGAGCATATAAGCAGCTTGACTGGGCTGCAATGTAAGAGAAAAAGAGACAAGCCATTTTTTACCATGAAGTAAAAATTAGAGTGTATTATTGCAGAGACGACACCCAAAAATATTGTGCTTGCTGCACATTATATGAGCAGTTCTACTGTGTTACAACTGAGAAGGGAGAGACTGCTTCAATTTGCTCATAAGGCCTCAATAGCTAGCAAATATCAGGAGGGAAAATACAAACTACTCATAAAGTGGTACAGAACCCCTGCAAAACTCCATCTCATGTTTCCACAGACTTCTAATCAATATTGGATTGGAGGTGTCTAGAAGCAGAAGGGACTCTTCTACATATCTTTTGGAAATGCCCAAACTCCTGGAATTCTGGAGTATGGTAGAACAAACTATTTGGATCCTCACAGGTGTCTTTAGAGAGGAATCCATCAAATTATTTATTACATGACACCCCTTTATCCATTAAAAATACAAACATCTCCAATTAAAACATTTATTAAATGCTGCCAAGGCTTGCATTCCAGCTATATGGAAGCAGACAACATCCCCCTCAAGAGCATTATGGTTTGGCAGAATTAAAGAGATTCAACAGATGGAGTACCTCACAATGGCCACGAAAGATCATTCTGAAAAATACTGTCATACCTGCACACCATGGTTCATGTATGGTGACCACTGACCAGACAACATAAGATGTTCAGTCAAGATGAGATTTTCAACCGTATGTTATATAATTCACGTTGGACTACAGAGGGGATGGTCCTACTTCTCCTCCCTGTATCCTCCAATTTAACATCCTTCCAACACTCTCTCACCACTGCCTTCTCTTTCACCCCCCCCCCCCGTTTCCATCCCTACCCACTGTCTTTATTGCCTCCTTCTACATACTTAGAATTGTACTAAATTCCTCTTCCTTCACCCCAAAGACATATTGGAAAAGTGACATAGTTAATGGAAGCACCAGTTGCAGGAATTGGTTTCTTTATTTAAAAAAAGGCAATAGCACAGTTACAGATAACTATGAAGCACAGGACACCTAGCAGTAAATGAAAATAATGAGCCAAGAAATGAACTGTGCACGAGATAGCGGCTGGAACGTAATATGCAATATGTACATATTACCATCTACTAAGTTGTTTTGAAAATATGACTTCAAGTGGAGATTGCCATGCTTTACTGTATAACTTTACGGTTCTCAGTATTGAATGTCTTCATTAAATAAGAAAAGAAAAGAGTTAAAAAAAAAAGGAGAGATGAGGCAGGTTTTTTGTGAAATAAACAAATAGACTGTATTATTTCTGAAACAACACCCAGAGATATTGAATAAATTCCATGGAGACTACGTCTGCCTTTTTACTATGCCACGATTTTAGAGGTGGAGACCGAGAAAGTTTTATAATCAAATAACAAATATAGTGTATTATTTCATCGACAAGAGCTGAAAATATTTTACAGGATCTATATTTATCATTGGAACAGCTACATAGTGAAAGGATACACAGCATGCAGCTTTTCATCCAAAAAGCCGCATACTAATGTGTGTGTGTGTGTGTGTGTGTGTGTGTATATATATATATATATATATATATATATATATATATATATACAGTATATATGTTATTGTCAGGACTGAGTTCACCTGCTGGTGGCACTGTGGTTCTCTGGGCCAATGGCTGCAGTTTCAGTGTCCACCAGCAGGTTCTGATCAGCCACACCTGGCTCCAGCTGCCAGGGGGATATTTAAGGCTGCTCCTCCCTTCCCCCAGCCTGCCACTATCCTGTCGATTGCCCCCTTGCTACCAGATCATTGTGCCTCCTGTATCCTGAGCCATCCTGCACCCCTCTGCCTTACTCCTGCTCTTGTACTAAGTCGTGTTTCCTTTCCTTACATCTGTTACCTTTATTGTAGATATTGCATATAGATAGTAGTTAGGTTCATTTGTTATTTTGTCTTTTGGGGTTTGTTTTTGCTGTGTTCACTGGTTGCTGTGTATGTTTATTGGTGTGTGTTTCACTGTAAATAAATATCACTTTAATTATATACACTTGTTTGGTACCAGTTCCCCTTGTGTAGCTATGTGTCTGGTCTCCTTAGCCACTGATTCCTGATATAACAGTGATGCCCACCAATGACCACATCAGCTACATTTGGGAACTGGGAGCCAATTGCTTTGGATTTTTGCTTTCTCTTTGTCAGAATGCTGAGAGTGAAGGTTATTTTCCATGTGCAACTTGCAGTAGAGGATAAGGATTTTTGTCATTCACTTTGGCAGGATCTCACTGAGGAGGAGCTGTTGGGAAGCATTCTGACTGCACATACCTTAGCTGTTAAAGGCAGATTTTCCCTTAGTAAAGTACAACCTTTGATTCAGGTCTGTTCTGAGCTGCTATTTCAGTTTACCTCTCAGGGTGATGATGTTTTCGTCCCCCCCATTTACTATGTACCAGCCTGGATTTTTGGGATGGTTGCCAAAACATTGTGCAGGTTCTTTTTTCCGGCAGTATTCAGCCTATTAACAACAGGTGTTGTGGGATTGTCTTGCTTCTGTGCACTGTTTAATTAAGCAATGTGAGCAAGGGAGAGACAAACTGACTTTAGTTCACCCTCTGCTACAAGCTTGGTCAGAAATCATATCCCCAGTACTAGATGAGGCACATAAAATCAGATCTGCTGCTACAGATCGAGAATCTGTTCCTCTGTTACCCTTAGCAACCTCTGCTGCTACTGAGTATTCCTTACCTCCTGTAGATCAGTATCCTGCCACCAGTAATCACACTTCCTCTGTATAGAATCCATTGAAAGCTCCCCCTGCAGTACTGTTGTCTATAGCATCGTCTCAGGCCTCTTCCTGTACTTCTGCTACTCTTCCGTCTATTCTCCCCAGTACTGTTACTACCGTCCCATCAGCAATACAGTCTGGTCAGCATAATGCAACTACGTGCAGCACTCCAGTATTCAAGCTCAAAAAGAAACAAAACTTTTCTCCTGCTCTTACAACACTGCCACTATCTATGTTGCCTGCTGATGGTGACCAGTCCCCCTTCATGCTAATGACTGCTGCCGATGCAATCCAGTCCCCCTCCATGCTGAAGACTGCTGCTGATGGTGCCCAGTCCTCCTCCATGCTGATGACTGCTCCCAATGCGATCCAGGCCCCCTCCATGTTGATGACTGTTGCCGATGCGATCCAGTCCTCCTCCATGCTGATGACTGCTGCCGATGCAATCCAGTCCTCCTCCATGCTGATGACTGCTGTCGATGTGATCCAGTCCTCCTCCATGCTGATGACTGCTGTCAATGTGATCCAGTCCTCCATGCTGATGACTGCTGCCGATGCAATCCAGTCCCCCTCCATGCTGAAGACTGCTGCTGATGGTGCCCAGTCCTCCTCCATGCTGATGACTGCTCCCATGCGATCTAGTCCCCCTCCATGTTGATGACTGTTGCTGATGCGATCCAGTCGTCTTCCATGCTGATGACTGCTGTCGATGTGATCCAGTCCTCCATGCTAATGACTGCTGCGATGCAATCCAGTCCTCCTCCATGCTGACTGATGACTGCTGCCGGTGCGAACTAGTTCTCCTCCATGCTGATGACTTCTTCTGGTGTGATCTAGTTCTCCTCCATGCTGATGGCTGCTGCTGATGTGATCCAGACCTCCTCCACGTTGCCGCCTGCTGATGGTGCCCATGCCTCCTCCATGTTGCCGCCTGTTGATGTCCATGCCTCCTCCATGTTGCCACCTGTTGATGGTGTTAATGCCTTCTCCATGTTGCCACCGACTGATGGGGTCCATGCCTCCTCCATGCTGATGCCACCTGCTGATGGGGTCCATGCCTCCTCCATGCTGATGCCACCTGCTGATGGGGTCCATGCCTCCTCCATGCTGATGCCGCTTGCTGATGGGGTCCATGCCTCCTCCATGCTGATGCCGCCTGCTGATGTGGACCATGCCGATGCCACCTGCTGATGGGGTTCATGCCTCCTCCATGCTGATGCTGCCTGCTGATGGGGTCCATGCCTCCTCCATGCTGATGCCGCTTGCTGATGGGGTCCATGCCTCCTCCGTGCTGATGCCGCCTGCTGATGGGGTCCATGCCCCCTCCATACTAATGCCGGCTGCTGATGGGATCCATGCTTCCTACATGCTTTATGCCTCCTGCTGATGGGGTTCATGCCTCCTCCATGCTGATGCCACCTGGCAATGGGGTACATGCCTCCTTCATGCTGATGCCGCCTGCCAATGGGGTCCATGCCTCCTCCATGCTGCCGTCTGCCTATGGTGCTCATGCCTCCTCCATGCTGCCGCCTGCCGATGGTGTCCATGCCTCCTCCATGTTGCCGATGGTGTCCATGCCTCCTCCATGTTGCTGATGGTGTCCATGCCTCCTCCATGTTGCCGATGGTGTCCATGCCTCCTCCATGTTGTTGATGGTGTCCATTTCTCCTCCATGTTGCCGATGGTGTCCATTCCTCCTCCATGTTGCCGATGGTGTCCATTCCTCCTCCATGTTGCCGATGGTGTCCATTCCTCCTCCATGTTGCCGATGGGGTCCATTCCTCCTCTATGTTGCCAGTGGGGTCCATTCCTCCTCCATGCTGCTGCTTGCCAATGGGGTCCATTCCTCCTCCATGCTGCTGCCTGCCGATGGGGTCCATTCCTCAGCCATGCTGCTGCCTGCTGTGGGTGACCTACCATCTGCTGCCAAGCCTGCCACCCAGCTGGATTATGCTGATACCTGTGCCACTGCCCAGCCTGATGTGCCTCTGCCTGCTTCCCAGCCTGCCTCTGGATGTCCTGTGCCCAACAACCTGCCTGCCTCTGAGGATCTGACCAGCAGAAAACCCAGCCAGTTTTGGGACGCCGGCAGCGGGGTTCTCACCAAGCCTTCGGACATTGGCAGTGGGGTACTCAGTTAGCTTGCAGATCACGGTGGTAGGGCCCTATGGAGCGTCCAGAGGCTGTTCTTAAGGAGGGGAATCTGTCAGGACTGAGTTCACCTGCTGGTGGCACTGTGATTCTCTGGGCCGATGGCTGCAGTTTCAGTGTCTACCAGCAGGTGTCTCCCAGAAGCCAGCAGGTTCTGATCAGCCACACCTGGCTCCAGTTGTCAGGTGGATATTTAAGGCTGCTCCTCCCTTTCCCCAGCGCGTCACTATCCTGTCAATTGCCCGCTTGCTACCAGATCCTTGTGCCTCCTGTATCCTGAGCCATCCTGCACCCCCCTGCCTTGCTCCTGCTCTTGTTCTAAGTCGTGTTTCCCTTCCTTGCATCCCTGTTACCTTTATTGTAGATATTGCATAATGATAGTAGTTAGGTTAATTTGTTATTTTGTCTTTTGGGGTTTGTTTTTGCTGCGTTCACTGGTTGCTGTGTATGTTTATTGGTGTGTGTTTCACTGTAAATAAATATAATTTTAATGATATATACTTGTTTGGTTTCAGTTCCCTTGTATAGCTATGTGTCTGGTCTCCTTAGCCACTGATTCCTGACAGTTATATAGTTGGTAAGATTTAATTCGGTAAGGTTTAACCCTTTCATGACTAAGCCTATTTTTGACATTTGTTGTTTAAAATCCGTATTTTTTACTAGAAAATTACTTAGAGCCCCCAAACATTATATATATATATTTTTAGCAGAGAATCTAGAGAATAAAATGGAGATTGTTGCAATATTTTATATCACATGGTATTTGTGCAGCAGTGTTTTAAACGCAGCTTTTTGGAAAAAGGGACACTTTCATGAATTTAAAAAAAAAAAAACAGTAAAGTTAGCCCAATTTTTTTGTATAATGTGAAAGATGATGTTACGCCGAGTAAATAGATACCAAACACGTCATGCTTTATAATTGCACGCACTTGTGGAATGGAGACAAACTACGGTACCTAAAAATCTCCATAGGTGACGCTTTAAATTTTTTTTTGGTTACCAGGTTAGAGTTACAGAGGAGGTCTAGTGCTAGAATTATTGCTCTTGCTCTGACGATCACGGCGATATGTCACATGTGTGATTTGAACAACGTTTACATATGCGGGTGCGACTTCCGTATGCGTTTTCTTTGCTGCGCGAGCTCATGGGGACGGGGCGCTTTAAACATTTTTTTTCTTATTTATTTTATTTATTTTTATATTTGTAAATTGTGTTAAAAAAAAAAAATGTTCATCACTTTTATTGCTGTCACAAGGAATGTAAACATCCCTTGTGCCAGTAATAGGTGGTGACAGGTACTCTTTATGGAGGGATCGGGGGTGTAAAAGACCCCCGATCCCTCCTTTGCACTTCAAAGTATTCAGATCGCTGTTTTCGGCGATTCTGAATACTGTATATTTTTTTAAAACCGGCGCCATTGGCAGCCGAGTAAACGGGAAGTGACGTCATGACGTCGCTTCCGTGTTTACAATTAGGAGGCTGGAACGAAGCCACTTACGGCTTCGTTCCAGTGTGTCCCCTAGCCGCTAGAGGCGGCGGAAGGGGGGGACGTCCCCTCCCACTCCTCCGTTATAACAGCCGAGCGGCTTTTAGCCACATCGGTTGTTATACCCGGAAAGCCGATCGCCGGCTCTAAAAAATAGTACCGGGATGATGCCTGCAGCTGCGGGCATCATCCCAGTATTACCCCCTAAACCCGAGTATGCACATCTGCGTACACTCGGATGGAAGGGGTTAATAAAGACACTGGTCCATTCAGAGATGTAGGGAGGGAAGAGATGTATGTGTCACTCCAAACTCAGCGTTATCACTGGTGGAAGTGATGCAAATGTTCACTTACGGAACATGCACACTGGTGGAAACGTTTATGCTTCCATAATGAAATTTCTCCTGGGTCCCAAAATCGCTTGGAAGAATAGCCTTTCTACAGCAAATAAATATTGGAAATCAGTAATAAAACACAAGAAATCAGCTCACAATCAAGGAAAAGGCAAAATCACAAAGTAATTTCTTCAAAATTAGCTATACCAAGAAACAGAAGCTTATTGCTTATGTGCATATACTAGGGAAACATTACATAAGACCAATTGTCATTCTTACCTAGAGTGACATTCTACCAAGCTGATAAGACAAAGTGGACTTCCTGGCATGCTAGCCATGTAATGTCCATGTTCCTCCTCCTCAACAGCCAAGCTGCAGCACATATGTTCCTAAAGTTTTACAAGACATCAGAGGCTGTAAGTGAAAGTTAAAACCAGGAAGTAGGCGTCCTAATAATAATCAAATATGTAAACTAAAGAATGTTCTTCACAAAGAGGAAGTAGTCTGTCAGTCTGATCCCAAGTAGGGTAACAAGTATATATTTGATGTACTATATCCTTGGAATTGCTTCTGAATGTTTATAAAACATTTTCATAACATGTGTAAACATAAGTTGACATACTGAGATTGTAAACTTGTTTGATAATGATAACTGACCATTTTACATCATAATCATATATTGTTTTGTAGTTAATAATTTAATAAAAATGTATTGTCATAAAAACAAAAAACAAAACAATAAGGAAGTGGCCTGTGGAAGTTCTCCTTTCTCCCTCCTTCCCCGAAGTCATCTAGGACACGTCACAGGTCCCAAAAGACTGCGGGGCCATTCACACTGCGCAGTGCAACTCGCGTATGCTCAGTGTCCACCTGGCTGTGAAGTTGCAAGCTGTCACCACTGGTTGCCCACAGTTGAGATGCCAGCGGCGGGAGAGAAGGGATGGATCGGACATGTGAGTGCGTGTTTTTTAAAAGTAAGCATCTACAGTTTTTGTAGCTGTTGACTTTTAATAAAGACAAAACCAACTGGAAGTCCGCTTTAAGTAATTAAAGTATGGAGGAATAATTACGTAGTGTGTCTTGCTTGTGTGTCTTACTTTAGAAAAGCCTGGAGCAGCCGAACGAAATGAGGTATGTTCAAGGCGCACATGACGGAGGTAACAGGGTTAATGAATTAGAGGGTGGAGACATGGTGCCGAGGGGGAGGATAACACAGGGAGGGACTGATAAATAGGAGGCCCGCCCTGGGAGGTACAAGCAGAAAGTTGTGGAAAGTTCTGAGGCAGCATGGCAGAGATAGAGAGGATCATGGCCCAGCTGAGGGATGAAGCGGCGGTGCGGGGCACAGCTTGGCTCCAGGCAGCGGTCGGTGCAGCACTGGCAGGTGAGGAGCGGTTATCGGTGGAACGTGGGAGAACCGGCAACAGAGCGCGCCGCTCTAGGCCGCCGGAGCGTTTCTCCCCAGAGCATCCAGGGACAGCACAGCGGCAGCGGGGTAGTCCCGGTGCGGGGCTCCCGGCGGGCCCACCGTCGAAACGAGCGGCTGGGGGAGAAGGAAGCAGCGGTTATGCGACCGCAGTGGACCGGACAGCGGGGCGGGAAGAGGACGGAGCGGAGCTGAGGCCTAGGAGGAGAGGATCGGAAAGGTACGCAAGCCTCGCCCCCAGGAACATGGCGGGCGGCCCAGCAGGAACGCAGGCCAGGAACAGAGGGAGAGTGCCCGGGACACCTGCATCTGCAGCAGGGGACCAGAAGAGAGGAGAGAGAGGCCGATCGGGCATGGTGGACAGGAGAGCGGAGGCCGGCAGGACTGTGGTTTCCAACACCGGTCCTGGGAAGGCTGTCCGGAAGTCGGGCGGAACGGTTCCTGCGCAGAGGAGGGGAAACATGGAGGTCGCTGCGGCAGCTATGGTCGGCAGGCCTAGCGGGCCCTCATCTGAGGAGGAAGAGGACATCCCTGGCGTGGTGGAGGAAGGATCCGGATCGGAAGAGGAGGCGCACCCCCCTTCCAGGAGAGCAGCAGCAGCAGCGGGCGGAAGGTCGGCTGATGGGATCGTACCTGTGCAGCCCGGTGAGTCTTGTACATCAGGACATACTACAGTTAGTGCTGACATGGCAGGGATGGGGGTTACTGTCGGGGGGTCATGTGCTAGTACAGTAAGCGTTGGGCCTGCTGGGGGGGTTTCTGGTTTATTGGGGTTTTTGGCGGGCATTAAGGAGTTGGTACAGAAGTTTGAGGCGGCGGAACGGCAGGTTCCGGTACCAGCGGCGGCATGGGTCCCGACTACGGGGAGTGCAGATGTAACAGTAGCTTTGCCAGCGGTGGCGGCACCATCTGCGGTGCTGGAGGCAGTGGTGAGCGGGGATAAGCAGGGGACGGACAATGCTGTGGCGGCTAAGGAAGTCGCGGGTAGGCAGGATATAACTAGATTGGGGGACGCAGCTCGTTGTGAGGTATATGTGTGTTTTGAGGGGCCATTGGGAGCTCACCTGAAGCAGGAGGTTCGAGAGAAGCTGTGGAAGGGTGAGTACATAGAAATTTTTTCATTGTTGCCCCTAGAGAAATTTAACTTGGACAGGGTGAAACCCGATAGCTCCAAAAAAGATGACGAGGAGAAGAGGAGATATCGTTTAATACCTAGGACATTTACGAATTGGTTGCAGGCATTTGCTATCATGGCAAGTGTGATCGGGGAAAAGCAACCGGAACACTGTTCAGCGTTATTTTGTTATCAAGATGCGATAGGGGAAGCGTACAGAGTCTACGGGGGCACAGCTTGGCTCCGGTACGATGAACAGTTCAGGCAGAGGAGAGCGGTGCGTCCGGAGTTTCGTTGGGACCACAAGGACATCAGCCTGTGGATGCGCCTGATGACAACGGTGAGGGCGCCTAACCAGTTTTTTCAGGGGGGAGCCGGTGGACCTTCAGCCCAGGGACATTCGGCAGGAAATAAGAAAGGGAGTTGCTGGCAGTACAACACAGGGGCCTGCAAATTTGGGGCCACGTGCAAGTACAAACACGAGTGTACAGGCTGCGGGGGAACGCACCCAGCGTCAAGATGCTTTAAGCAAAGTAAGGGACGAACAGTTGACGCTGGAAACAAGAGGGAGGACTCCGGTGAAAGTGGAAAGGATGCGGCCGTTTCTAGGTAGGTATCCGGATAGAAGAGCGGCAGTCCTGTTGGAGGAAGGTTTTTCGTTAGGTTTTAGGATCCCATGTACGTTAACGGTTGTTCCTCCTGTGCCAAAAAATTTACGTTCTGCATTGCAACATCCGGAGGTGGTTTCAGAGAAGCTGAAGAAGGAGGTTGCAATGGGTAGAATGGGCGGCCCCTTCGCCGAAGCACCTCTGGCAGATTTGGTTGTATCTCCATTGGGAGTTGTGCCGAAGAAGGAACCCAACAAATTTAGGCTAATTCACCACTTATCGTTCCCTAAGGGTGGGTCGGTGAATGACGCTATTGGCCAGGAGGAGTGCTCGGTGACGTACACGTCATTTGATGCGGCAGTAGGATGGGTACGGCATTACGGCAAGGGGGCTTTGATGGCAAAGGCAGATGTGGAATCGGCATTTCGACTACTGCCGGTTCACCCGGAAAGTTTCCGGCTGCTGGGCTGCCATTGGAATGGAGAATTCTACGTAGACATGTGCTTGCCAATGGGCTGCTCTGTGTCATGTGCATTATTTGAGCAATTTAGCTCGTTCGTGGAATGGGTGGTGAGGGACGTGTCAGGGGTGAATTCAGTCATTCACTACTTGGACGATTTCCTTTGTATCGGCCCGGCTGCATCCAGAATCTGCGCAGTGCTCATGGCGACGTTGGCACATATTACTGACAGATTCGGCATTCCATTGGCGGCGGACAAGACGGAGGGACCATGCACGGTCATCAAATTTCTGGGCATAATTTTGGATTCGGAGGCAATGGAATGCAGGCTGCCGGACGACAAGCTGGAGGATCTAAAAAAAGAGGTTGCAGGTTTAATAGGTTTGCACAAAGTTCAGTTACGGGTGTTACAGTCTGTGTTGGGAAAACTTAATTTTGCGTGCCGGATACTACCAATGGGGAGAGTTTGAGGCTTGCGGCTAGTACAAGTGGCATACAATCACCAAGGCATTTCGTTAGGATCAAAAAAACGCACAGGGAAGATTTAAGGGTATGGCATACCTTTTTGGAGTCATTTAATGGCAGGGCAATGTGGATGTCGGGCCCAGTCAGCAATTTTGACTTGGAGCTCTTTACTGATGCGGCGGGTGCCTCTGGTTTTGGTGCGTTTTTTTCAGGGGCAGTGGAGTGCTGGTCCTTGGCCACAATCTTGGGTAGCAGGAGGGTTCACGAAGAACTTAGTGCTGCTGGAACTGTTTCCAGTGGTGCTGGCGGTGGAATTATGGGGAGCATCTTTCAAGGATCGGAAGGTGCGTTTCCATGGTGATAACTTAGGGGTAGTGCAGGTGATTAATAGGATCACGGCGTCCTCTCCGCCAGTGATCAGGTTGCTACAGCATCTAGTGTTAAGATGTTTACAATTGAATATTTTTATTCATGCTGTTCACTTACCGGGGGTGGAAAATGTGATAGCTGACGCGTTGTCTCGATTCCAGTGGGACAGGTTCCGAGAGTTGGCGCCGGAAGCGGAGCAACGCGGGGTGCCTTGTCCCGAGTGGATGTGGGACATAGCGTTAGAATCGCCGCAGGATGGATTGAGCGGTCGGTAAGTGGGGGCACCTGGTCGGCATACCAAAAGGTATGGAAGGAGTGGTTGGCTTTTGTGGCAGGGATTGGGGAGGAACCGATCGGGCAGGCAGTGAATTTGTTATTGCTATATTTCATTATTAGGAAAATGGAGGAAGGTAGGTCGGCATCTGTGATTAGCGCGAACTTAGCAGGGTTGGCTTTCCTGTTCAAGTTACAGGGACAGCCGGACGTAACAAAAGACTTTCGAGTGAGACAAGCGCTAAAGGGCTACAGGAGGTCGGTGGTGAAGCGGGACTCCAGGAGACCGGTTACTTTCGAAATTTTGGGGGGTGTTGTTGATCAATTAAAGGTGGTGTGTTCATCAGAGTACGAAGTTTTGTTGTTTGAAGTGGCTTTCGTGTTAGCGTTCTTTGGGGCATTTAGGATAGGGGAACTGGTTAGTCCTTCAAAAAAGGTAGAAGGGGGTTTGGGTTGCCAGGATGTAAAGTTGGTTAAGGAGATTTTGCAGGTGTTTTTCAAGAGGTCAAAAACGGATCAGGTTGGAAAAGGTAAGATGGTCCAAGTTTTTCCGGTTCATGGTTCCTCTTTGTGTCCGGTGGCCACGGTCAGGGAATTTTTAGCGGTACGTCCAGATTTCAAAGGTTCCTTGTTAGTGCATCGGGATGGGAGTTGGTTATCCAGGTTTCAGTTTGCAGTAGTTTTTCGAAGATGTTTGAAGGGGGTAGGCTTGGAAGAAAAGGAATTTTCTTCACATTCGTTCAGGATTGGGGCTGCTACAGAGGCATCCAAGCATGGTCTCGACGTGGAGTCGGTAAAACGTATTGGGAGGTGGGAATCCAACAGGTTCCAATCTTATGTACGTCCTCATTTGGTGGTAGGAATATAAAAAAAAAAAAAAAAAAAGAAGGTAAGGAAGAGGAAGAGAAATATTGCAGCAAGTTTTATGGCGTTACTGTTTCAGTTATAGATGTTAGTGGGTTTTCATCACTAAATTGTTAGTGGTTAGTTTTTATTGTCTTCTTCTAATTTCAGGTTCGGTGGCAAGATTGGTCTGGATTATGGGCCATTCTTATGTGTGTTGGGGGGCAAGAAGGGGAGATGCTCGACATGGGGGCAGGCAGTTGGGGTTTAACAGGAGAGAAGTATGCATAAAATGGTTGGGGATACCGGGCATGTTATGGGGTCGATTAGTACCAGAAGTGCAGCGCCACGCCCAGCGAGACAGACCACCAGACATCTTGGTAGTTCATGCGGGGGGTAATGACCTTGGTTTGCGTACAATGGTGGATATCACGCGGGACATAAAATGTGATGTGCGGCGATTAATGGCGGAATTCCCCCATACTATTATAGTGTGGTCAGATATGGTGGCTCGCAGTTCGTGGAGAATGGCCAGGTCGGTGGCAGGCGTTAACAGGGCCAGGAGAAAGATTAACCGGGAAGTGAGCAAATTTGTAGTTAATAATGGGGGTTTGGCCATAAGGCATATGGAGTTGGAATTTGAGACCTGGAGGTACTTGAGGGCTGACGGCGTCCACCTCAATGAGGTGGGAATTGATTTATGGAACTTGGGATTGCAGGACGGGATCCAGCGAGCTTTTCGGGTTTGGGAGGGCACCCGCGAGTAAGGCTTTACTCTTAGGGTGCTGTGGCGGGCGTTGGTCTGCGCAAGGGAAGGAAGATGGCAAGTAAGAGTGGGACCTGACGTTGTATGGGTCCAGATGCTGGTTCCCGGCTAACGGAGGTTAGCCGGGAAGTGATATGGGGGCACTGCGGTCACTGGCAGTCTCTGAGCCAGCTTGTCGGCTTGAGGCCTAATTTTTGATATTTGAGATGGACTGCAGTGCCATAAATTTTTGGTGATGGCCATCGGTTTGAGTGTCAAGGTTTTATTGCCCAGACCAACGCTCTCTTTTTTCCGTAAGTTATTGTTTTGGTTATTGATGGATAATTTTTCCATAAGTTATTTTTGAAAAAGTATTTTTATATAAATAAAGTTGGCTGCTACGGCCTTTTATACCCCAACGAATGGTGTGGTCTTAATTATAAGGGGTTTAAGATCAAAGGGGGGTATAGAGATGGTTAGAGTAACATCTGGTATCCAACTGTCAAGAAAAGCCTGGAGCAGCCGAACGAA
Organism: Aquarana catesbeiana; assembly: GCF_042186555.1. Lineage (NCBI taxonomy): Eukaryota > Metazoa > Chordata > Amphibia > Anura > Ranidae > Aquarana > Aquarana catesbeiana. Next base: position 209,071,550 of record NC_133334.1, on the reverse strand, counting down.
ATGAGGTATGTGCAAGGCGCACATGATGGAGGTAACAGGGTTAATGAATTAGAGGGTGGAGACATGGTGCCGAGGGGGAGGATAACACAGGGAGGGACTGATAAATAGGAGGCCCGCCCTGGGAGGTACAAGCAGAAAGTTGTGGAAAGTTCCCGCCCACCCTCCCTAAGGTTGTTGTGCTTTTATGTTTTGCGTGGTGGTTGTTTTAACTGTTTTACAGGTGTGAGATGAAGAGAAGTCGTGGCAGTGGCGGGCGTTGGTCTGCGCAAGGGAAGGAAGATGGCAAGTAAGAGTGGGACCTGACGTTGTATGGGTCCAGATGCTGGTTCCCGGCTAACGGAGGTTAGCCGGGAAGTGATATGGGGGCACTGCGGTCACTGGCAGTCTCTGAGCCAGCTTGTCGGCTTGAGGCCTAATTTTTGATATTTGAGATGGACTGCAGTGCCATAAATTTTTGGTGATGGCCATCGGTTTGAGTGTCAAGGTTTTATTGCCCAGACCAACGCTCTCTTTTTTCCGTAAGTTATTGTTTTGGTTATTGATGGATAATTTTTCCATAAGTTATTTTTGAAAAAGTATTTTTATATAAATAAAGTTGGCTGCTACGGCCTTTTATACCCCAACGAATGGTGTGGTCTTAATTATAAGGGGTTTAAGATCAAAGGGGGGTATAGAGATGGTTAGAGTAACATCTGGTATCCAACTGTCAAGTACTGCAGAGAACAACCTTCAGTTGTAAATTACACAATTACTGAAATCTTCTACTGCAAATGAAGCTATAAATGAAGCTACACATTGTTGCAGTTGGGTGCTACAATGAACCCAGTCAGAGTTTTTCCACCATCATACAGAGCCTGACCGCTTAAGAAATAGTGTTGCCCCAATAATATACAATGCCATTCACAATTCTGCCCTGAGCTACATCACCAATCTTCTCTCCCAATATCACCCAAACCGTCTTCTCTGCTCTTCTCAAGACCTTCTGCTCTCTAGATCCCTTGTCTCCTCCTCCCATGCTCATCTCCAGGACTTCTACAGAGCCTCTCCTATCCTCTGGAACTCACTTCCCCAATCTGTCCGGTTATCTACTCTATCCACTTTTAGGTGATCCCTGAAAACTCATCTCTTCAGGGTGGCCTATCCTGCCTCCAGCTAATAACGAATCTTCTACTCCCCTCATCAGTTTATCCCTACCTTTTGTCTCACCAGCTTCTCCCTCTTAGATCATAAGCTCGGAGGAGCAGGGCTCCTCTAACCCTCTTGTTTTGAATTGTACTGTTGGTGTAAGTGTCACCCTACAGTGTAAAGCGCTGCGCAAACGGTTGGCGCTATATAAATCCTGTATAATAATAATAATAACTAGTACAAAGCAGAGTTATAGCAATATCTATTAAGTATTCCTGGCGGAATGGGATTGCTGCCCTCTTTGCCTGCAAAAAGCTGTTGATCTGGAAGGATTTTTCTTTCTCATTCACTTAGCAGATAAGCATTGATTTATATATGGCATTCTTTGTGAAAAATTGAACAGTCACTTACCTTATTTAGGGTTTATGGCCATGGACTGCTTTTTGTCACTCTGACTGCAGTCAATACCAATCAACCCCAAATGATTATGCACTATATACAATCATTATAGACTGCTCACTATTCATCTATGGCTCTGAGCTATGTGATCCCTGTTTGATTACTGCGTCTGCATTTACTGGACCCTGTTGAACTTTATGGACATTGATACTATATGTGCTTACACTGAATTGCCGTTAGGAGGCTTTGATCATCTAGTGGTTATTTGTCCAGAAAAGACAATTTAAGTGGAGTTATATGACTGTGCATTGTGGAAAACATTTCCTTACCATAGACTTGTTAAATATCTCATTTACCATATGTGATGTTAATTCTATGACTGCAGAAAGGAATTTAAGCATTACAAGCAATTCCTATACAATGTGCAGGAACTCTACTCCCTATAAAAGTATATGGACATGTTATTCTAGTTAAGGTCATGGTATAAAAGGGTGATACACTTATTTGGTGGTTGCTTTTAAATTATTCTTATGTTAATGTACAACAAATTAATGTTTATTTAAAATATTTCTCCCCTGTGGTTTGGTTGGACACAAGCAAGGCAATTCATATTTGCAGTTGTAGATTTTCTGTGCTTGTGATTTGGTTGCCAATTAACTATGGCTTCTGTTTAAAACATTTAATAAGGCCTGGAAGTCATATTTTTTTGCTTGTTAACCACTTCAATACCAGGCACTTTCACCCCTTCCTGTGCAGGACAATTTTGAGCTTTCAGTGCTGTCGCACTTTGAATGACAATTGCACGGTCATACAAGACTCTGCCCAAAATACATTTTTATAATTTTCTTCCCACAAATAGAGCTTTCTTTTGGTGCTAAACAAACTAAAACCAACATTTTTGAAAAAAAAAAAGGTTTTTCTTAGTTTGTTAACATTTTGTTTTCTCCTTCACTGACGGGCACTGATGAGGCGGCACCGATGAGTTGGCACTGATGGGCACTGATGAGGAGGCGCTGATATGTAGAATTGATGGGCATTAATAGGTGGCACTGATATACAGTACTGATTGGCACCAATAGGTGGCACTGATATGCAGCACTGATGGGCACTGACAGGCAACACTGTACACTGACAGACGGCACTGATGGGCACTGACCGGCGGCATTGATTGGCACTGATAGGTGGCATTGATGGACACTAATAGATGGCACTGATGGGCAGCATTGATTGGGCAGGTACTGACAAGTGTTAATGCTGGGCACTGGCACTGTGCTGGACACTGGCACTATGGTGGGCACTGATTTGCACTGTGGTAAGCACTGATTGGCACTTTATTGGGTACTGGCAGGGGGTTATGATGGGGCACTGACTGGGCACCGATTGGCAGCTTATGGGTACATTTGATGGGGGCTGTGCTGATTATCAGCACAGACCCCCCCCCCCCCCTCTGACAGGGAGAGCTGCCGATCGGGTCTCCCTGTCAGCGCGAACCGACAAATGTCATTTACCCGGCACTTCCTGGTTCACGCGATGATCAGCTGTGATTGGTCACAGCTGATCACGTGGTAAGAAGCCTCTGTCAGAGGCTTCTTATCACGATCGGAGATGCGGCATGTCACACTGACACGCAGCACTCGCGACTGCCGTGCTGCGTGCCCCCGCGGACTCGCGCTGGCATGTTATCCTGCTGGACATCATATGACACCCAGCCAGGATAACAGAACCACTTCCCGGATGTCAATCTGTTATAGGCCAGGCGGGAAGTGGTTAAATCTCAATTTCTGTAACAACATGCAGTTTGTAGGACTGCAGGATCAGAATGTGTTGCTTGGATTCATCCTATCTTTTGTCAGTGATTCAGGTTGATTTTGATGTAGTAAAAATATTCTTGTTTGATTTGCAACAGCTACATTTTTAAATAGATTTTCGGGGTGTTTTCCATCTGTACTGCTTGGACCGAGAAGAAGGGAACACCCCAAAAGCTAGAATACCCCGGTATTCTTTATTACAGCCTGCGGCTGGCTTTCTCATGAAAGTAGTCCAAGTGGCTCATAAGCCACTGGAGCGCTTTCAGAAGCGGAAGTAGGGGACATCTGCCTTTCTCCCGCCATTTGCCGGTGTTTCTCGGGCTTACTGTTTCCGCCGGTTTGCCCACCAAAATGACCCGACAGTGCCGCCAGCTGGTCACACAGGCGATCAAAGAGAAGATCTGCTTTGAATGCCTCTATAGCCTTGGAGGGTACCAGAGCGATGTCATAACGTCACTGCCGGTCCAGGCTGAAAGTAAACACGTTTTTTTTTTTTTAAAGCAAGCAAAAGATCCATTTTTTCCTTTTCTTTTGCTTTTAAAGCAAAAGGAGAGATCTGGGGTCTTTTTGACTCCAGATCTCTTCATAAAGAGGACCTGTTATCCTTATTTCTATTACAAGGGATATTTACATTCCTTGTAATAGGAATAAAAGTGATAACAAAAATATTTAAAAGGACAGTGTATAAATAAAATTAAAAAAAAGTTAAATAAATAAAAAAACAAAAAGTAAAGCGCCCCTATCCCTCCGTGTTTGCACGCAGAAGTGCACGCATATGTAAACAGAATCTGCGCCACACATGTGAGGTATCACTGCGAATGTTTAATATAATTCTATTGCTATAATTCTAGCAATAATTTTAGCACTAGACCTACACTGTAACTTTAAACAGGCATTTAAAGTGTCGCCTATGGAGATTATTTAGTACCATAGTTTGTCACCATTCCACGAGCGTGCGCAATTTTAAAACGTGACTTGGCGTAACATAATTTTTCACATTTTTCAAAAATGGCTAAATATTGTTTATTTTAAAACATTTTTTTATTCATTAAAGTGTATTTTTTCCCAAAAATTGCATATAAAAAACGCTGCGCAAATACTGTGTGACACAAAAAATTGCAATGATCACCATAGGGTCTCTGCTAAAGAAAAAAAAGTATAATGTTTGGGGGTTCTATGTAATTTTCTAGCAAAAAATACGGATTTAACCACTTGCCGACCGCTGCACGCCGATGTACGTCCCTACTTTGGGGACGGATATTGTTATGGCAGCAGCTAGCTGCCAAATACCCGGTATCCCCGTGTTCGGCCGACGGTTGGCTACAAGCAAAAAGTGGTCTCTGCGGCGGATTTGCTGCGAGATCACTTTTATCGGTCACGGAAGAGGGGCCCCCCCTCCCACCACGATCCGGTGCCCTCTGCCGCTTACCGGAGCCGTCGGCAGAGGCAATTGCATCTGTCTCCTTCCTTGGTATGGAGACAAGTGAGGGGAAGATGGCCTCCACCCGTCTCCATACCATAGCAGGGCGGAAGCAACGTCAAAACGTCACTTCTGCCCATACGTCTTAAAGGCACATTTTTACAATGTCATTTTTTCAAATGACAATTTTTTTTATTTTTTTTTATTACATTTAAGTCCAAATATGAGATCTGAGGACTTTTTGACCCCAGATCTCATATTTAAGAGGACTTGTCATGCTTTTTGCTATTACAAGGGATGTTTACATCCCTTGTAATAGGAATAAAAGTGACCAAAATGTAAAAAAAAAAAAACAGTGTAAAAATAAATAAAATCAAGTAAAATAAATAAGATTTTTAAAATTTTTTTAAATGCCCCGTCCCGACGAGCTCACACGCAGAAGCGAACGCATACGTGATTAGCGCCCGCATATGAAAACGGTGTTCAAACCATACATGTGAGGTATCGCTGCAATCGGTAGAGTGAGAGCAATAATTCTAGCCCTAGAACTCCTCTGTAACCCAAAACCTGCAACCTGTAGAATTTTTTAAATGTCGCCTATGGAGATTTTTCAGGGTAAAAGTTTGACGCCATTGCACAAACGGGCGCAATTTTGAAGCGTGACATGTTGGGTATCAATTTACTCAGCGTAACATTATCTTTCACAGTATAAAAAAAATTGGGCTAACTTTACTGTTGTCTTATTGTTTTATTCAAAAAAGTGAATTTTTTCCAAAAAAAGTGCGCTTGTAAGACCGCTGCGCAAACACGGTGTGAAAAAAAGTATTGCAATGATGGCCATTTTATTCTCTAGGGTGTTAGAACACCCAAACATTATATATTGTTTTTTCTAAGTAATTTTCTAGCAAAAAAAACTGTTTTAAACATGTAAACACCAAAATCTCAAAACGAGGCTGGTCTTTAAGTGGTTAAACTTGTAAACAAAAGGTGTCACAAAAAGCCTGGTCTTCAAATGGTTAATACTAAGGATGAGCTCAGGCGTGTTCGCAACCCGCATGTGCAGAGCCCGCCAGGAATTCAGCACTGCACAGCGCTAATCGCAGGCAGTGAGACATTTTCCCGATCCGTGGCTGCAGAGATTGAGAAATGTCTCACTGCCTGTGATTAGCGCTGTGCAGTACCGACTTCCTGGCGGGCTCTGCAAGTGCAGGTTGCGAACACGCCTGAGCTCATCCTTAGTTAATACGAACTGATCATCACCTGAATTCCACAGCTTACCCATGAATATTGCTGCTAGCCATGATCACCCACTAATGCATGCTAGAAAGCTGTACCTAATAAAGAGGCTAATGAGTGTATAATGAGTATGTGTCAGAACAAAAGATCTTAAAGTTTATTTGAGCAAAAGAAAAAAAAAAGGATTCTTGCAAGAGCACTCTTTTTTCCCTTTGCAGTGACTGCCTGTGTTACTCCCTTTTTCCATCACCATAAATCTGCAGCCTTGACCTTTTTTTGTTTATAATGTATGGAATGGGAAAACTTATACCACAGTTATTTAAAGTTCACACAATCCCTCCACATTTATCCCATTTAGTCTCTGTATCCTTGTGCAAACCCTTCTTACACATCTATCACCACACCCTGTCTACCAGTCCTGCACAATCCTTCCACACCTCTTTTTCATTAGTTCATGAATAATCTTGAAGTGTCCATAGAAAATACAGATTAGCATTTTTGCAGACAGTATTAAATACTATAATAAAGTCAGACCAGGGTATGTCTTGCCTCCCGAGGAAGCCGGATGGAATTTGTGAATGGGCTAATGTAAAACATATGGAATTTGAAATGGATATGCACACACAGTTGAGGGAAAGTAACAATAAATACAAAACTTGCAGAGCTTGGAGAAATTAAGGTTGAAAAAAACGTTGGATGGAATCTATTTCACTACTTATTATCTTTTATGTGCTGGCTTTCTTGAATGTGAACTTATATGTTTACCGTGTTTTGCAGGGCCTTGGTTTTTCTTTTTCCTTCAGTGGGGTCAGCTCTCTCGAATGACAAGATTTAGAGGCACCCAGCATACCTAGTGGACAAAATGGAGGCAGTGGGCAAAGCACTGTGGCATACTAGAGAAGCCATGCAAGGCATGTGCTCTGAATGCCCATTGTGATGCTTTGGAGGGTCTGGGGAGGTTTGTCCTTTATCTACACCCCAAATGCACTTGAAACATGTAGGAGGGGACATGGCAGCAGGAGAGAATATGGGAAAGTAGAGAGTCCACAAGAAAAATAGTCTAGCCTAATGATAGGAAAAGGGGAAGGCGGTTTCAATCCCCCTTTTCCTCATGGGAGAGCGGCAGGGAGAAGCAGTTTCAAGTTCCCCCTGAGAGCTTGCGCTCTCAGGGGGATCTTATGGGCGCACGTGGTTGGGTCTCGTGTAATGCCCAGGAAAAAACGTTTAAACTGGGCTTATCTGGCCCCCAAAGGGGCTATAAAAGGGGGTTCCATTCCGTCAGGCTCATTCGCCTCAGAAGACTGAGCTGTGGTGTTCTAGGAGGTATACTCCACTGAACAAACAGTGTCTTCTGAGGCCGGAAGATGAGCCTGATGCGCTGGCTGATCGAGCAGGCTGTAGAAGACGGCGGGGATGTCTGGATTCGGCAATGCCTAGACTTACCCAGGACATTGGGTCAAGAGGCTCCGGTGGGAGCCACAACAGCTGCCACTGAAGCTAGGCTTGCGGCAGCCGAAGCTGTATTGCCGGAGAGAGACACCTCCATCTGGGAGCCCGTGCCACATCAGGAAGAAGAGGATCAGGTGGAGCATCAAGAGGAAGTCCTGACTCGAAGAACAGGAGGCGGCAACCCTTCCCTCAGGAATGAATTAGCGAAGAGGAGGAGCACTCCACGCCGAAGATACTCTCCCCTCCTCACCTTCTACAGCTGCAGCCAGAGAAGATGGGCGGTTCTCATAGGAAGAAGAGCTCAGAACTCAGCTGAGGTTCTGGCTGGAGGCGTGTCCGGAGGCAGTCTTGAAGGCGGACCTGGAGGCATCACTAGAGGCGGAGCCTTGTCGCGAGGGCCACTTTCTTCACCACAGGAGGAATCGTCGCCATGGTGATATATGTCACTGTCAGACGTCAGAGCAAGGTCAGCTAATGTGTCTGCCAATGACACAGTTCACATTTCACATGCAGGTGACATACCTGTTGAAGATGGCAGGAGGTTGCCCACTTCAATACCACAGCCACAGCATCAGAGTAGTGGTGAGTCTTCTACTCTAATGCCCTGTACACACGATAGGATTTTCTGATGGAAAATGTGTGATAGGACCTTGTTGTCGGAAATTCCGACCGTGTGTGGACTCCATCACACATTTTCCATAGGAATTTCCAACACACAAAGTTTGTGTGCTTGCTATAAAATTTTCTGACAACAAAATCCGTTGTCGGAAATTCTGATCGTGTGTACACAAATCCGACCCACAAAGTGCCACGCATGCTCAAAATAGAGATGAAAGCTATTGACTACTGCCCCGTTTATAGTCCCGACATACGTGTTTTACGTCACCTCGTTCAGAATGATCGGATTTTCTGACAACTTTGTGTGACCATGTGTATGCAAGACAAGTTTGAGCCAACATCCGTTGGAAAAAATCCATGGATTTTGTTGTCGGAATGTCTGATCAATGTCCGGCCGTGTGTACAGGGCATTACTGTTTTTTAATTAATATAGCTGAGTTATTGTCTAAACTGACTAAAGATTTACAGTCGGCTCCTGGCATAGCTCAGGCTATTCCTGATTTTGCTGTTCCAACAGGTGATACTTCTGCTATGAGAGTCCAGTGGAGTTTCAGCTAATTGCGTTCAGGCTGCTCAATCTAATTTGGATGTAGGTGTCTCTTCTTACTTACCAGCTAAAACACAGAATTTACCTGAGTCTTGTTTAAAAGAATCTATTACTTGTGAAGTAACTACATTAGGTTTTCTTTTATCTAGCTTAGTTAAAGAAAAAATTTGGCACGGTGAGTTTATTGATATTTTGTCATTGCTACCATCTAAAGATTTTGTTGCTAAAACTGATAAAAAAAGAGGACGAGGATAGACAAAGGACTGTGTCCAAGTCATTTAACAATTGGTTACAGGCTTTTTGTATTTTTTCAGGAATTTTGTGCTTTTAAAGCTTTTAAAAATTTTGGTGGTTTTACCTGGTATAATTATGAAAAGGCTTTTCGGCAAAAATCATCAGTACATCCTACATTAAAATGGGGAGTTAAGGATGTCAGCCTATGGCTTAACCTTTTTTGTACCCCACAGATCAGTTTATACCAGGCAGAACCCGATTTCTCAGCCATCAGGTGATGCCATATATAAAAAAGGAATCTGCTTCAATTTCAATGATAGTCAATGTAAGTGGCCGAACTCCTATAAATACCAACATGAGTGTGCCTTTTGTGCCCAAACACATCCGGTCTCAAAATGTTTCAAGAAAATGTCTGCAGCAAATCAAATGCCTGGGAGTTTTTCCAAAAGCGTTTACACTGGTGAAATTGCAAAATATGCTCCCTTAGCTCAAAATATTTCCAGACAAGCTGAGGGCCCAACTTCTAATTGAGGGCTTTCAGGATGGATTTTTATTGCCCGTATTTTCTGGTCAAGGATGCACGTTGGTAAGGAATTTAAAATCTGTGAAAAAATTTTCAGATATTGTTTCTGAAATTTTTTTTAGAGAGATTAGAGAAGGTAGGGTAGAGGGCCCTTTTAGCTCTCCTCCTTTTAGTAACTTTCGGATTTCCCCTTTAGGCATTGTTCCTAAAAAGTAGAAGAATTGTTTTAGGTTAATACATCATCTGTCCTTTCCTAAAGGCCAATCACTCAATGACCAAATTGTTGAGGGCCTTTCTTCTGTGACATACACCTCTTTTGAAGACGCTTTAGAAAAGCTTAAAAGTTTAGGTAAAGGAGCTCTTATGGCAAAGGCCAATGTTAAATCAGCTTTTCGCCTTCTTCCAATTAATCCAGGATGTTTTAATTCTTTGGGGTTTTTCTTTAAAGATAGTTTTTATTTTGATAAATGCTTACCTATGGGTTGTTCGCTGTCTTGCTTTTATTTTGTAGCATTTTCTTCTTTTTTAGAATGGGTGGTTAGTTCAGAATCCGGTTCCAATTTCATTATCCATTACTTAGATGATTTTCCTGATTGTTCTTTTTTATTAGAGTTATTTTTTAAAATGTGTTCTCATTTTGGTGTTCCATTGGCTTTGGAAAAAACAGCCTGGCCTTCCACTTGTCTGGAATTTTTGGGTATAACTATTGATTCTAAATTAATGGATTTCTGGCTACCTGAAGAAAAAGTATCTAAGCTTAGGGCTTTGTTATTGGTAGTTATTCGCAAAAAGAAGATGTGTTTAAAAGAATTGCAGTTTTTGCTGGGTCTTCTGGCTTTTGCATCTAGGGTTATGCCAATTGGGAAAGTGTTCTCTAGAAGATTATATCTGGCCATTTCTGGTTTCAAATCCCCATTTTCTCATGTTAGAATTACACAGGATATGAGGGAAGATCTTAGTGCAGTTTGGCTGCAATTTCTTACACATTTTAATGGGAGGGCTGTGTGGCAGGAAGACTTTATTTTAGACCAAGAATTTTTTCTATTTACTGACGCCACTGGCTCTCTTGGTTTTGCTGCAATCTGGCAATCCCATTGGTGCGCAGAACACTGGTGTCCCAGGTGGCAGGGGGAAGGTTATTTTAAAAATATAGTCCTTTTAGAGTTATTCCCCCTTATTGTGGCCCTGGAGATTTGGGGTTATTATTTTAAAAATAAAAGGATTTTAGTCAGCATTGATAATAAGGGAGTTATGTATGCTATTAATTGCTTAACATCCAATCTCTGCCAGTCATTGTCCTATTACACCATATGATCTTCAAATGCTTGAGTTTAAATATATGGTTGAAAGCTATTCATGTGGCTGGAAAGGACAATGAATTGGCGGATTTGTTATCTCATCTACAGATGGATCGTTTTTTTTTCCAGCTTTTTCCAGATGCGGATCAAGTGGGTATGTCGTGTCCACCCAACTTATCGGACCTTGTTTGAGGCCCATATCTGAGTGTATTAGAAATTATGTAGCACCTTCGACCTGGGCTGGATATCAATCGGCCTGGTTGCTGTGGCTTTCATTTTTGAATTCCATCCAAGAACCTCCAGGATCTTTTTCTGAAGGCTTAGTATTATTATTTTTAAACTCCTTATTTACTAAAAAAATTCTTGGTCTTATGTACAAAAAACATTGTCGGGAGTTTCATTCTTTTTAAAGCTTAATAATTTACCTTCTTGCTTGCAGTACTTTTCAGTCAAGCAAGCTCTGAAAGGTTATAAGAAGAATAATTTTGAATTGGATCCACGGAAACCTATTACTCCAGATATTTTGGTTAAACTTTGATCAGTTACTGATCAAATTTGTTTTTCTTCTTTTGAGTCAGTGCTTTTTCAAGCGGCATTTTCAGTTTCATTTTTTGCTGCTCTTAGAGTTTCAGAATTAATTTATATCCGAGCTAACGATCTTACCGTATTTATCGGTGTATAACACGCACTTTTTTCCCCTTTAAAATCAGGGATAAATCGTGGGTGCATGTTATACCGTTGATTGTGAGCGGAGCAAGCGCCTGGCCGCCGCTATACATACATAGCCGAGTGTACTAGGCTAGGCTCGGCTAGTTCCGCTCACAGTCACGCCCAGTCCCGCCCTATGATGGACGTTACATAGGGACTGGGCGTGTACACTCGGCTATGTATGTATATGGGCAGCGCTTGGCTCCGCTCACAGTCACACCCAGTCCCGCCATTGGACCTGTGTTATGTCCATCATAGGGCGGGACTGGGCAGGACTACTGCAGTGACACTGACAAGTCACTGCAGTTTAACTGCAGCCTGGGCAAGGCTGCAAATGTCACTGACAAGGCTGCAGATGGACACTGACAAGGCTGCAAGGCTGCAAGGCTGCAGATGGACACTGACAAGGCTGCAAGGCTGCAAACGGACACTGATAAGGCTGCAAGGCTGCAAATTACACTGGCAAGGCTGCAAGACTGCAAATGACACTGGCAAGGCTGCAAAGGCTGCAAATGACACTGACAAGGCTGCAAATGACACTGGACAAGCATGCAGATGGACGCTGTGCAAGGCTGCAGTTGAAGACTGATAAGGCTGCATTGATGGGCATTTAAATGTAAGTTTTTTTCCTTAAAAAGTTTTTTTCCTTCAAATTCCCTCCTAAACTTGGGGTGCGTGTTATACACCGGCACATGTTATACACTGATCAATACGGTATTTTTTCTGATAACAGTGTTAAAATCCTTATTAGTAGGTCAAAAACGGATCAAATGGGTAGAGGTAATTGGGTACATCTATATGTGTGTAGTGGTTCTCCCATTTGTCTGGTTAATTTGTTAACACAATATTTTCATATTAGACCTTCACTGGGTTCTCGTTTTTTCATACATGAATCAGGTTCCCCCCTTAGTAAATACCAATTCATATGCGTTTTTAAAAAAGGTTTAGTATTTTTGAACTTACGCAATTCTCATCTCAGGTCACATTCATTTAGGATAGGAGCAACTACTGAAGCTTAAAGGTTAGGATTTGATGCTAATTTAATTAAAAAAGTAGGTAGATGGAAATCTGATAGCTACTTGTTATACATCCATCCTAACAAAGTTTTTTTGATTCATTTCAGGAAATCCCAGGTAACATGGATTATTGGACATTCCTACGTTTTTTGGGCAAGACTAATGCCCTGTACACGCGGTCGGACATTGATCGGACATTCCGACAACAAAATCCATGGATTTTTTCTGATGGATGTTGGCTCAAACTTGTCTTGCATACACACGGTCACACAAAGTTGTCGGAAAATCCGATCATTCTGAACGTGGTGATGTAAAACACGTACGTCGGGACTATAAACGTGGCAGTAGCCAATAGCTTTCGTCTCTTAATTTATTCTGAGCATGCGTGGCACTTTGTGCGTCGGATTTGTGTACACACAATCGGAATTTCCGACAACGGATTTTGTTGTCGGAAAATTTTATATCAAGCTCTCAAACTTTGTGTCGGAAATTCCTATGGAAAATGTGTGATGGAGCCTACACACGGTCGGAATTTCCGACAACAAGGTCCTATCACACATTTTCCATCGGAAAATCCTATCGTGTGTACAGGGCATAAGAGCTAAGAAAAGAGTTTACACTGTTAATTTAGGTTTGGATCATAAGAAGTTTAAGGTTTTTTGGAGTTGGAGGAGAGGTATGGTGTGGTCTGATCTCTTCCCCCACCGGATGTACTGATTGTACAACTTGGGGGAAATTATATTGGAAAACGGAAAACATTAGACATCGTTTTTAGTATTAGGGATGATTTACACAGGATTCAGTTGTCTTTACCTAACACTGTTATTGTTTTTTCCGAGGTTGTGCAGAGATTGTGTTGGCTTTCTATTCCTTCACTGCGCCCCTTGGAAAGAATTAGAAAACGATTAAATAGGGCAGTAGCCAAGTTACTTAATACATTAGGCATTTTATCGTTTAGACATTTGGAAGTAGAGGGTGGTGTTCAGAGTTTATATAGAAAAGATGAGCTTCATTTATCTGACATTGGTTTGGATCATTTTAATGCAGACTTCAATTCTTGTGTTGAGATGGCTGCGGTGCGGGGGTTTGATGACAGGTGGTGTTAAGACCACCTGTCTTTTGGTAAGTTATGAAGTCGGTAATTTATTATATGCAGCCTGAGTCGTAGTGGCTAGGTTGCTTAACCACTTCAATACCAGGCACTTAGACACCTTCCCGCCCAGGCCAATTTTCAGCTTTCAGCGCTGTCGCAATTTGAATGACAATTGCACGGTCTTGCTACACTGTACCCAAACAATTTTTTTATCATTTTGTTCCCACAAATAGAGCTTTCTTTTGGTGGTATTTGATCACCTCTGCGGTTTTTATTTTTTGCGCAACTAATAAAAAAGTCCAAAAATTTTGAAAAAAAACAAGTTTTTCTTTGTTTCTGTTAAATTTTTTTGGAAATAAGTATGTTTTCTTCTTCAATGACGGTCACTGATATGGCTGCACTGACAGGCACTGATACAGCGGCACTGATGGGCACCGATGAGGTGGCACCAATGAGGTGGCACTGATGAGGTGGCACTGACGGGCACTGATGATGAGCACCGATAGGCGGCACTGATGGGCACTGATAGGTGGCACTGATGGGCACTGATAGGTGGCACTGGTATGCGGCACCGATGAGCACTCATAGGTGGCACCGATGGGCACTCATAGGCGGCACTGATGGGCATTTGTAGGTGGCATTAATGGGTATTATGGGTGGCACTGATGGGTACTTATTGGTGGCACTGATAGGTGGCACAGATGGGCACTGATGGGCACTGGTAGGTGGGCACTGATGGGCACTGATGGGCACTGACAGTTGGCACTGATGGACACTGATGGGTGGCACTGATGACACTGATTGATGGCACTGATGCCCCTAAGGGTGGCATAGCTGGGCATCAGTGCTATATAATGGTGACAATCAGTGCCCATTTGTGGGCACTGATTGGCACAGATTGGGCATTGACTGGGCACATTGGGCACATGTGGATGGCCATGGGGTACATACCTGGCCATCCACATGTTGCCCCTCTCCCTGGTGGTCCTAGTGGCGATCCTTGGTGGTCCAGTGTGGTGATCTGAGGGGGGGCTGTGCTGATAAACAATCAGCGCAGACCCCCCCCTGTCAGGAGAACCGCCGATCGGCTCTCCTCTACTCGCGTCTGTCAGACGCAAGTGAGGAAAAGCCGATCAACGGCTCTTCCCATTGACATCGTAATCAGCCGTGATTGGACACGGCCAATCACGTGGTAAAGAGCATCTGCCGGAGACTCTTTACCAAGATCGGTTTAGCGGTGTGTCAGACTGACACGTCGATCCACCGATCGCCGTGATGCGCACCCCCGCGGGCGCGTGGCGGCATGTTATCCTGCTGGACGTCATATGATGCCCAGTCAGGATAACTGAACCACCGCCCGGCCGTCATCTGATATGGGCCGGGCGGGAAGTGGTTAAAGTTTATATATTCAGTCTTTTATTTGATGATTTGTTATATTGTTTTGAAACCAATAATAAACAGCCGCTGCCTTAAAAAATCCAACACTTGTCTGCGTTTCTTTAATTTTATATATAAGTTTGATGTTTATGTTCCTGCCTGCTGTCCCATGATAGGAAAAGGGGAAGGCGGTTTCAATTCCAGTTTCAAGTTCCCCCCTGGGAGCTCGCACTCTTAGGGGGATCTTATGGGCACACGTGGCTGGCAGAGGGATACAGGTGACCTCTCCTGAGTCTCGTGTAATGCCCAGGAACAGGAAAAAACAGTTTAAACTGGGCTTATCTGGCCCCCAAAGGGGCTATAAAAAGGGGTTTCGTTCTGTCACTCATTTGCCTCAGAAGACTGAGCTGTGGTGTCCCCCCCCCCCCCCCCCCTTTTGTCGTGGCTGTAATTATGTGGTGGTGTCACCTTTGTAAAAAAAAATTATACAAAAAGGGACTAGTTTGTTAAAGTTGAAAAAAAACTTTAAATGTTTATTGAGTGTCTTATGTGGTAAGTTATGAAGTCGGTAATTTATTATATGCAGCCTGAGTTGTAGTGGCTAGGTTGCTTAAAGTTTATATATTTAGTCTTTTATTTGATGAATTGTTATATTGTTTTGAAACCAATAATAAACAGCCGCAGCCTTATAAAATCCAACACTTGTCTGAGTTTCTTTAATTTTAAATATACGTTTGATGTTCATGTTCCTGCCTGCTGTCCCATGATGTATCCACAGGTTCCAAACTAACAAATAATTTCATGGTTATCATAGTAAATTTCTCATTTGCTTACTTTGAAACATAGAAAAATGAAAGTGAATAGGTGCTACTTTATGTTATAGGCACTGGTGTCTCAGTGGTTTCATCAGATGCATCTTCCAAGACCTTAGCAGAACAATCCTCTGAGGGCACATGCACGCAGCATGTATAGTGGCCACATCAGTCAATAAAAAACTGACGCTGTCCACATGTAAATGCACATAGAGAGATTACCTCTGGTTAAGAACAGATTTGTGCTCCTGGACAATGACAGTCCTGTTTAGCAGTTATGACAAGGAAAGCAGTGTGAAGGGCCAATTATATTGACCATATAGCAATGATCGCTTACCTCAGTAAGAAACATAATACACATGGTCATATAAAAAATATGTTCATTGTGGTTGTACACCAGGTCACAATAGCCCTACCTTTAGTCTTGCACTCCTCTCCCATACTGAAATAGCTTACTCTGATTTCATTGCACACTGTGGGCTTCCCATGTGTATATTAGAAGCTGCAGCAAGTCAGATAAAGCCATCTTATTTTCTGGCTGAAGGATGTCCAGCATTATCTAGGTTTTTCCTCCCCAGCCTTACCTTTTATTTATTGAGTTTTCGTTTTTTCACTCTTGGAGGGTGGTCTGTATGCAAATACAGCCTGCTTACGAACTCCCAGTTCTTCAAACTAACCTCAATGTATTTTGTTATTTACATACCTCTATCCAAGAGCCAGACCGCTGCTGATAAATGGGCATTGCAGCAATCACACTTGTGCTATCGAAATATGTAATTTCTTAGTCTCCCTTTGAAACATGGTATAAGATAATGCATATCCACTTTTCGCACAGTGTTTCCTAATAGATTGTTATAGATTATCTGTTATAGATAAGCATTAGAATCCTTTTATATTGGTGGATAAAAACATAGTCCTACCTTAAAGAGGCTCTTCAGTCATTGTTGAAAAAAATCGTAAAAGTCAGCAACTACAAATTTGAAGAGAACGTCTGCTGGGATCACCTAAGCGACTTCAGTGTAAGTGGGAGTGGGTACCTGACAAACCTAGCTACCCCCTCCCAAACAAAAAAAAGTTCTAAAAGTGGAGGAGGAGGGGATGTATTAGGATCAGCAGAACTTCACTTTAGGGGTGAAGTTTCACTTTGAAGTTTATCTGCTGCCAGGGTCCTCCTCCCACTAGTGTTTACCTTACCACCTATATTACATGCCTAAATACTTACCTGAATCCAGGATCATATAACGCCTTGGATCCCAAGTCTTATACATTCTGCAGAGTAGGAAGGTCTATTTTTGGGTGATTATGCTGTTCAAGTGATGGGGACATTTCCCAATGGCTGTCAAGGAACAGGGTCTTAGGCTCAAGAAGATTGTGGAATGATGACAATGCGACAAGGGGTGGCAACAAGATCTGCTGGTGATGGGCCTGTACTGCAGTGCTGGATCACCAGTCAGTATTCCCAAAAGACTGTTTTAGAAGCCTTTTTTATTTTTTAAATACATTGCAGAATGGTGCGAGTGGGGATGGGCTGGCAGGGATGGTAATTGTGCACAGATATTGACTTGAAAGTGAACTAAACTGTAGAAACTATACCTAAAAGGAAGGTAGAGGGCAAATGACTAATCACCAGTACTGCCCATAGGCTTCTTGCAGCTGATCATTTTCCCATTACTGATTTACCATGCCTTGATCTGCGCTGTGATGCTTTGTGGGGGAGGCCATCTTAGCAGAGGCAGGGTTTTGTTTCCCCAAGTAAGAATGGTTTCCCTGTCAACCCGTGACTAGTGAAATGATCAACAACCAGGTGCACAGATTCAGGAAATGAATGAAGCAGAATCATAGAGGTTCTTTCACTGCAGGTCGTCAGGTACAACCTTCTCTCCAGCAAGGAGTACAGTAGTGACATCATCAACATCTTACTCCAAATCTTGTGAAACTAGCATCCAGAGACAGTAGCTTTCATCTCAAACTGCGGATATAGAGCTATAAGGCTGTACACACAGGAGTGCCTAGGCACGCTTACCAGCTGGGCAATGCATTTTTTAGAACAAACTGAGGGCAAAATGTAACCCATTTAGGTTATTGCTTAGGCACAATTTTCTCTGTCCTATAAGATAGCAAGTCTGTTTCAGTGTTTGGTGGATGCTTGATGCTTTTATTACCTGATATTTTTTATATCACTCCTGGTTCTATTGATAACCTGACATTTTTTATATCACTCCTGGTTCTATTGATAACCTGACATTTTTTATATCACTCCTGGTTCTATTGATAATGAATCTAATCTGGATGCTATAAATGGGTCCCGCTCTCCCTGTGGATTTATTTGTTTTATATTTATAGAGAATGCTACAGGATATGCCAGAACAGGCAAATGTGGGTAATTAGGAGATATCACTTTTGGAATAACCAAGATATAAAAAAAGCCAGGAGCTGATTCAGTACACTAGGTTTCATCTACGACTAAAATATAAACATTTGGGTGGACTGACTCTTTAACATAAACCAATATTTACATTTCACTGTTTTAATCCTATTGGAATGCATCTGGTATTGTGTGTGACAAAAGGCACTCAGTTTCCTGATCTCTTCTACTCATTGGAGGTTTTTTAGGCTGGCTATAGCTAGATAGAAAATCGTTCGGAAAAGCATTCGTTAAGCCCGATTTTCGACTTTAGAAACGTTAGTTGTCGCATTTTGATTCTGGAAATGATTATTATTAGTATTATTATACAGGATTTATATAGCGCCAGCAGTTTGCGCAGCACTTTACAACATGAGGGTAAACAGTACAGTTACAATACAATTCGATACAGGAGAAATGCAAAGTTTTATGGCAAAAGAAAGATCCATCATGCCGTAATTTTGCAGCGTAACCGAACGATTTTCTAATCATTAGTAGGGAAATCGATCGTAAATAGTTTGAAGAAACATATAGCACATGTGCATTGATCATTGATCAACAAAAAATGTACCATTTTTGCTGTTAATGTATAATGTAGAAAACAATTTGATACAATGATGGCGTTAACACACAATCGTCTGACAGATCTTTATCAAAAACGAAAGTTCTTTTTAAGTATTTTCTATCCATGAAGGCCAGCTTTAGTCAATTGTTTGTATGCAAGATTATGTAAAAAAGATAAAAAAGAGTCCAGTACATGACAACATGGCAATCCTAAATGTAATGTCCCTAATGCTGAATGAACAGAAATCACTGAAAAAAGTCCACTATGTACTGTCCTATGTATATATATCTTACTGTGTTGTTAGACCATTGCTTATCTAAGCTTGACTGTCATGTTTTTAATGAATATATAATAAAGGTTTTTGCTTTTAACAGTTAGGTGTGAAAGTTCTTCTGTGCCTTTTGGATACAGTAGCTTGTTAAATGTGATCACTACAGGACTTCTTTAACTACTTCAAGACCAGGCACTTACACCCCTTCCTGCCCAAGCCAATTTTCAGCTTTCAGCGCTGTCGCTGTTTAAATGAACATTGTGCGGTCATGCTACACTGTACCCAAACAGAATTTTTATCATTTTGTTCCCACAAATAGAGCTTTCTTTTGGTGGTATTTGATCACCTCTGCGTTTTTTATTTTTTGCTAAACAAATAAAAAAAGACCTAAAATTTTGGAAAAAAAAAAGTTTTTCTTTTGTTTCTGTTATAAAATTTTGTAAATAAGTACATTTTCTCCTTCACTGATGGGCACTGATACAGTGGCACTGACGGGCACTGATAAGGCGGCACCGATGAGGTGGCACCAATGAAGTGGCACTGATGGGCACTGATAGGCAACACTGATGGGCACTGGTAGGCGGCAATGATGGGTGCCAGTGATATGCAGCGCTGATGGGCATTGATAGGCGGCACTGATGGGCACTCATGGGTGGCGCTGGTGGGCACTGATAGGTGACACTGATGGGCACTGAAAGGCTGCACTGATGGGTACATATGGGTGGCACTGCTGGGTACTGATAGGCAGCACTGCTGGGCACTGATATGCGGCATTGATAGATGGCATTGATAGGCATCACTGATGGCACTGGCAGGCATTGGGGATGGGTACTGATTGGAAGCTGCCTGGGCACTGATTGGCATTTCCCTGGTGGTCTAGGGTGGCATACCTGGTGGTCCAGTGTGGTGGCAATCCCTAGTGGTCCTGGAGGCATCCTGGTGGTCCTGGGTGGGCATCCGAGGGGGGCTGTGCTGATAAACAATCAGCACAGACCCCCCCTGTCAGGAGAGCAGCGGATCGGCTCTCCTCTACTCGCGTCTGTCAGACGCGAGTGAGGAAAAGCCGACCAAGGGCTCTTCCTGTTTACATCGTGATCAGCCGTGATTGGACACGGCTGATCACGTGGTAAAGAGCTTCCGTCAGAGGCTCTTTACCGAGATCATTTTTGCGGTGTGTCAGACTGACACACCACCGATTCTCTGCGATGCGCGCCCCCACAGGAATGCAAGAGTGGTCTTTCTGGAGGGCCGTTATATGACGTCCACCCAAAACGAGAGCCGCGCCACCCAGCCATCATTTGGCGGCCGGCGGGCGGGTGGGAAGTGGTTAAAGTGTAATTTAACCCATTATAAACTGTCAATACGTGCTATATTACATTGGGTGCATACTCAAACTTGCTTTTAGAGCATTCATTTTCTGTAGATTATTATTATACAGGATTTATATAGCGCCAACAGCTTACACAGCTCTTTACAACTTGAGGGTAGACAGTACAATTACAATACACTTTAATACAGTAGAAATCAGAGGGCCCTGCTCGTTAGAGCTTATAATCTAAGAGGGAAGGTCAAGAGATTCAAGAAGTAATAACTGTGGGGGATGTGCTGATGGAGAAAATAAAGTTGTAAGGTGGGGGCCAGATAGGCTTCTCTGAAGAGATGAGTTTTCAGGGATCGTCTGGACAAAGTAGGAGAAAGTCAGACCGATTGAGGTAGAGCATTCCAGAGGATGGGAGAGGCTCTGGAGAAGTCCTGAAGGCAAGCATGGGATGAGGAGACAAGGCAGTTAGAGTGCAGGAGGTCTTGGGTGGAGCAAATAGAATGATTAGGTTGGTATTTTGAGACTAGGTTAGTGTTGTAGCTGGGACTAGGTTGTGGATGGCCTTGAAAGTTATTGTTAGTATCTTGAATTTATTTCAATGGTTGAGTGGCAACCAATGGAGGGATTGGCAGAGGGGTATAGCAGACGCTGAGCGGTTTGTGAGGTGGATGAGCCTGGCAGCAGCGTTAATGATGGACTGAAGTGGGAATAGCTTATTTAAAGGTAAGCCAATGAGGAGGGAGTTGCAGTAGTCAAGGTGAGAGATGACCAGGGAGTGGATTAGAAGCTTTGTGGTGACATTAGTTAGGAAGGGGCGTATCTTAGAGATGTTGCGGAGGTTGAGGCTGCAAATTTTGGAGATTGCAAAACACATGGTTGATCCTGCTGTTCTCTGCTCTCCCTCCTTATCTGTGCCCCCACTGTAGTTTAAGATTGTGTAGACCAGTTGTTGTCACATCTACTGAGCATGCTCCGGTTTCACTTCCCTTCTCAGCTGTTCATTTCCTCTGTTTTCTTATCTGTGCAGTACATGTGACTATAGAGTCACACATGTGGGCGTATACACAAATGGTAAATGACACTCCCCTCCCTCCCTAAACCTCTATGTCCTCATATTGCTAAACACTATGGGGGTGGGATGTAATATGGTGATTATTGATGACTAATTGGCATAACCTCCTTCAGATATCTTTACAGTGTGAACAAAGTGAAAGCTATTGTCAACCTAAACTCCACCTACACCATGTTATAGCAAAAAAATAATAAACATTTGCTTTGAAATATAGATTTGTAATAAGCTTTAAAATGCTTTGTTATGTGACTGGCACAGCACCAATCATCTGTGCAGACACAGATTCATAGTTCAGATGTCCTTTGCTGCTATAGAGCATACATAAGCAGAGTTATAGAAAGTCCTCCCTAAGATCTTTCCCTGAGGATTGGAAAGACCTGGAAAACATCATGTGACCGCTGAACATCAATGATTAAATAAGGTACTCAGATGATATTTTATATTACATAAAATACAGTGGCATGACCATAGGCGTGTGCACAGGGTGTGCCAAGTGTGCCTGGGCACACCCTAATCACCCTGTGTGGTGCAGATACTCCCTGTTTAGACCCCTGATATTTCACCAAAGTCCAACAGGGCTCCTAAAATTAAAAAAAAAAAATCTAATTAAAAAAATAAAATTGTAAAAAAAAAAAAAAAAAAAAAAAAAAAACTACTGACACCATCCACTGCCCTACTGACACTGTCTACTGCTCTGCTGACACCATCAGTATAAATACACATGCACACGCACATATGTGTTTGAGCTGTGAGGTGCACACCCTAATGTAATAGGCTGTGCACACCTATGCGCATTACCTTTTGTTCATAAATAGAAGGGATAATGGCAATCAAACATTGTACTTTAGTATCACTTTAAATATAATTTTGACTTCAGTACTGCCTATTAGCTTTAATAATCTAGGATGGAAAAGGACCTGGAGGTCCTAGTAGATGATAGGCTCAGCAATGCCAAGCTGCTGCAAGCAAAGCAAACAGAATATTGGCATGCATTAAAAAGGGGATTAACTCCAGGGATAAAACAATAGTTCACCCACTCTACAAGACTCTGGTCCGGCCGCACCTGGAGTATGCTGCCCAGTTCTGGGCACCAGTCCTCAGGAAGCATGTACTGGAACTGGAGAGAATCCAGAGAAGGGCAACAAAACTAATAAAGGGTCTGGAGGATCTTAGTTATGAGGGAAGGTTAGGAGCACTGAACTTATTCTCTCTGGAGAAGAGACGCTTGAGAGGGGATATGATTTCAATGTACAAATACCACACTGGTGACCCCACAATAGGGATAAAACCTTTCTGCGAAAGTGAATTTAATAAGACATGTGGCCATTCACTAAAACTAGAAGAAAAGCGGTTTAACCTTAAATTGCGTAGAGGGTTCTTTACTGTAATGCCCCGTACACACGGTCGGATTTTCCGATGGAAAATGTCCGATCGGAGCGTGTTGTCGGAAATTCCGACCGTGTGTGGGCTCCATCGAACATTTTCCATCGGATTTTCCGACACACAAAGTTGGAGAGCAGGAGATAAAATTTTCCGACAACAAAATCCGTTGTCGGAAATTCCGATCGAGTGTACACAAATCCGACGGACAAAGTGCCACGCATGCTCAGAATAAATAAAGAGATGAAAGCTATTGGCCACTGCCCCGTTTATAGTCCCGACGTACGTGTTTTACGTCACCGCGTTCAGAACGATCGGATTTTCCGACAACTTTGTGTGACTGTGTGTATGCAAGACAAGTTTGAGCCAACATCCCTCGGAAAAAATCCTAGGATTTTATTGTCGGAATGTCCGAACAAAGTCCGACCGTGTGTACGCCCTATAAGAGCGGTTGGGATATGGAATTCTCTTCCACAGGCGGTGGTCTCAGCGGGGAATATCGATAATTTCAAAAAACTATTAGATAAGCACCTGAACGGCCACAACATACAGGGATATACAATGTAATACTGACATATAATCACACACATAGGTTGGACTTGATGGACTTGTGTCTTTTTTCAACCTCACCTACTATGTAACTATGTAACTATAATGTGCTTAATCTGTGTGTGAGGTTATGAAACATAGCTTTATATTCTGAGTACAAGACATTTTCTAAATGTTTCCAATCCTGGGCATGATGTCTGACCCAACACTCAAAGTTATTGTGTAGCAAACTATTTCCTGACCAGTCGGTCCACCGAAAGTCATTATGATGATACATGTGATGCCAATGAATTATACTTTACCAAACACAGGTGCTGTGGCTCAGTGTGAATGGACTGTTTGTTTATGTCGTTGGAGCCACCCTCAGCTTATGTTACCCCATAGGGATGCAGTCGCACATTCTAATTTAACAGGCATGCAGAGGTAGGTGAGTGGTCCTGAACACACACTCTCTGCACTAAGGGTCACTTACTCACCCCTAATCTACATGCAGGGCGCTGGACGCATTCCAATGTTTATTTTTTTTAGAAGCACATGATTAGAGTCTGAGGCTTTAATTGGTTTAAAAAAGGTTGGGCTCGGGGCCCAGAGCACTGTGTCCTCAGCCCACCCAGTTGTGTGAATTAATATTTGCTATTGGTGGTATCAGCGGGAAGCATCGATAGTTTCAAAAAACTATTAGATAAGCACGTGAACGACTGCAACATACAGGGATATACAATGTAATACTGACATATAATCACACACATAGGTTGGACTTGATGGACTTCTGTCTTTTTCCAACCTCACCTACTATGTAACTACTGTCTTCCTGATTCTCCTCCTGGCCAATCAGGAAGTGGGTCCCGAGACCCGATTGGCCAGGGAGTCTTAGGACCGTCTTCTCTTCCATCTAATGGAGGGGGGGTCGAGGTGCTGCCTTCCATCTCCCACTGTGCTTGCAGCAATCGCCGCCTTCCTGTCCATCTCCCTGCATTCGTTTGCCCCCCCCCCCAAATATTTAGCACCAGCCACCACTGCCTGAGCCCCATCTCTGTCCAGCGATGTCCACGAAGGTCTCAGCTGTCTGAGACTCTCGATCCTGATTGGCTGAGACACAGCAGCTGCGCCATTGGCTCCCGCTGCTGCAATCAATGTCAGTCAGCCAATCAGGCGAGAGAGGGGGGCGGGGACGGGCCACAGCTCCGTGTCTGAATGGACACACAGAGCTGTGACTCGGCTCGGGTGCCCCCATAGCAAGCTGCTTGCTGTGGGGGCACTAGACAGGAGGGAGGGGCCAGGTACACAGAAGAGGGACCCAAGAAGAGGAGGATCTGGGCTGCTTTGTTCAAATCCACTGCAACAGAGCAGGTAAGTATGACATGTTTGTTATTTTTATTGGCATAAAAATGAGACTTTACAATCACTTTAACCCTATATGCCTATTGCATTGAAAGTCCCAGAGATTCTCCTCAACTGAAACCTTATAGGACAGTTGAGGTTTGTAGTTCTACTTAAAAGTTTAATAAAGACATTTGTATTAGGGTTAAATAATAATCATGTGCAAGTTATTAATAATTTTGTCATATTATAAAATATGTTTCCTATATGATGGCAAACGTGACGTGCTGAATATTCTTCTTCTTCACCTCTTCTCTGACTTAGAGCAGTCCTCTGATTATACAAAAAAGGGTGATACCCCCTCAGAGGTCCCATGATGCCGCTCACTCATAGTATCAAGCTTCAGTTTTCTGTACAGTCTGGAAGACTGGGGACATCTTGTGGTCAAGAGTTAGTACTGCAGGATACAGACACAGATTGAAGGTGAGTATTGCAGCCTAAGCTGCTTTTTATATTTTTTACGTTGCCTTGTGTACCGATTGGTCCTGATTCTGGCTTTAATATGAACAAAGGGGATATAAATATAATAAATATTTAATTCATAAGTAGCTGACATTTTTATCTATTTTTTACATTTACAATGACATTTTTTATCATTTTTTTTCTTATTTCTTTATTGTTATAAAATGTTTGGGAAGACAGTTATTTCTGTATTGATATTTAACTACTTTGTGAAAGTGTGATATGTATGTTTTGGCACAGGGTCATAGAAAGGACGCTGTGTAGTTGGACATAATGCAGAGATGAATAACACCATGAGTGAAGGGGTAAAGAATTTCAGCCATGAAGAAAAGCTTCCATTTGTTTACATTAGGAACCAATGGGATAGGATTACTTTATTTAATGAGATGGCAACAAAACTTATCTTATGTCTCTTTAAAAGAAAAAGCTAATAAATCATACGACATAAAATGCTAAATCCATCCCACCAACATGCTACTGAGTCCCACCATATAGGATCAGGCAAACGGTCTCTAAAAGAGCCTCTAGATCAGATATATTAATATAATATAAATGCTTACATATCTATATCATTTTATATTTTTAAAACTGCTATATAGTTTAATGTGAGCTGATGATTAAAGTGGACCTTTCATTAACTTAACATGAATACATTCCTGACATGTTACAAAAGCAGCAGGATATTTTATTGCAAAATTTACATTTTATCATTAGGCAGCAGTATTTGATCTTCAGTTAATTGACTTTGCCTAGTATAAGACGTCCTTAGTGCACTGCAAGCAAAGGGAAGCATTTACTCCTCTTCCCCATCTAACAAACTACAACATTATACTTTTGTAGCAAGGGGAGAGGCTGCAGCAGAGGCTGATCTGTGTTAGACATTTGTGAACACAGCTAAGAACTGCACGGGCACCACAATTTACATACTTGTTTCATCTCAATCCAGGTAGTGAATGGGAACGTATTACAAACTCTGTGCCCTGGGCACCATAACATCTAGAAATACCCCTGTTCATATGGTTTTGATTGATTTAGCTTAAAATTGCTCTGGTTGATTTGGTTGCTAAGTGTACTTATGGGTAATAAATGTATTAATTTATATTTGCTCATTCTTGCAGTGATTGCTGAATCTTTGTCTTAAAATGAATCTTATTTTTTTTCTTCTGAATAATGTTTTTCTAAATAGATTGTATTGATGTGTTTAACCTCTTACCCACTGGGCACTTAAACTCCCTTCCTAACCAGACCAATTTTCAGCTTTCGGTGCTCTCACATTTTGAATGACAATTACTCAGTAATGCAACACTGTACCTATATGAAATTTTTGTCCTTTTTTTCACACAAATAGAGCTTTCTTTTGGTAGTATTTAATCACCGCTGTTTTTTTTTTGTTTTTTTTTGCGAAATTTTTTGAAAATTCTGTAAAAAAATGAATTTTTCTTGGTTTCTGTTATAAAATTTTGAAAATTAGTAATTGTTCTTCATAAATTTTGGCCAAAATTTATACTGCTACATATCTTTGGTAAAAAAATAACCCAAATCGGTGTATATTATTTGGTCTTTGTGAAAGTTATAGAGTCCACAAGCTATGGTGCCAATTTCTGAAAATTGATCACACCTGATGCACTGGTGGCCTATCTCATTTTTTGAGACCCTAAAAAGCCAGGAAAGTACAAATACCCCCCAAATGACCCCTTTTTGGAAACTAGACATTCCAAGGTATTTAGTAAGAGTCATGGTGAGTTTTTTTAAATGTTTTTATTTTTTTTCACAAAATTGTTATATTAGCAGGTTATTTCTCCCACACAGCATATGCATAGCACAAATTACACCCCAACACATTCTACTACTTCTCCTGAGTATGGCAATACCACATGTGAGACTTTTACACAGCCTGGCCACATATAGAGGCCCAATATGCAGAGAGCACTGTCAGGCGTTCTTGGAGCATAAATTATACATGTAATTTCTTGACTACCTCTTACACTGGAGCACCAGGACAATGGAAACACCCCAAAAATGACCCCATTTTGGAAAGAAAACAACCCAATGTATAATCTATGAGGCATAATGAGTATTTTGAACATGTCATTTTTTTCTACAAGTTTTTGGAAAATGTGGAAAGAAAATGAAAAACGCATTTTTCCACAAAGTTGTCAATTCATACAATATGTCTAAAAAATAGCATGTACATGCCAAAAATTACACCCAAAAATAGATGCTCCTACTCCTCCTAAGTACGGTGATACCACATGTGTGGGACTTTTACATAGCCTGGCCACATAGAGAGGCCCAACATGCAGGGAGCACCATCAGGTGTTCTAGGAGCATAAATGTCAAATCTAATTTGACTACCTATTACACTTTTGTGAGGCACTCTAGTGGCATGGATGAGCATGAATGGGGATGGATGAGCCGTGGATGGGGATGGCTGAGCATGAATGAGTATGCCTGAGTACGGCTGGGTATGGCTGAGTACGGCTGGGTGCGGCTGGGTATGGATAGTTACGGCTGGGTATGGCTGAGTACGGCTGGGTACGACTGGGTAGGGCTGAGTATTGCTGGGTGCGGCTGAGTGGGGCTGGGTACGGCTGAGTACGGCTGAGTACGGCTGAGTACGGCTGGGTACGGCTGGGTGCGGCTGAGTACGGCTGGGTACGGCTGAGTACAGCTGGGTACGGCTGAGTGCGGCTGAGTGCGGCTGGGTACGGCTGAGTACAGCTGGGTACGGCTGAGTGTGGCTGAGTGCGGCTGGGTACGGCTGGGTACGACTAGGTGCGGCTGAGTACGGCTGGGTACAGCTGAGTGCGGCTGGGTACGGCTGAGTACGGCTGGGTGCGGCTGAGTGCGGCTGGGTACGGCTGAGTACAGCTGGGTACGGCTGAGTACGGCTGGGTACGGCTGAGTACGGCTGGGTGCGGCTGAGTGCGGCTGGGTACGGCTGAGTACAGCTGGGTACGGTTGAGTACGGCTGGGTACGGCTGAGTACGGCTGGGTACGGCTGGGTACGGCTGGGTGCGGCTGAGTACGGCTGGGTACGGCTGAGTACAACTGGGTACGGCTGAGTGCGGCTGAGTGCGGCTGGGTACGGCTGAGTACAACTGGATACGGCTGAGTGCGGCTGAGTGCGGCTGGGTACGGCTGAGTACAGCTGGGTACGGCTGAGTGCGGCTGAGTGCGGCTGGGTACGGCTGAGTACAGCTGGGTACGGCTGAGTGCGGCTGAGTGCGGCTGGGTACGGCTGGGTACGACTGGGTGCGGCTGAGTACGGCTGGGTACGGCTGAGTGCGGCTGAGTGCGGCTGGGTACGGCTGAGTACGGCTGGGTGCGGCTGAGTGCGGCTGGGTACGGCTGAGTACGGCTGGGTACGGCTGAGTACGGCTGGGTACGGCTGAGTACGGCTGAGTACGGCTGGGTACGGCTGAGTACTGCTGGGTACGGCTGAGTACGGCTGGGTACGGCTGGGTGCGGCTGGGTACAGCAGGGTATGGATGGGATGGCTGAGCATGGATGGATGGATGAGTATTGCTGAGCATGGATGAGTATCGATGAGTATGGATGGATGGATGAGTATTGCTGAGGATGGATAGATGGATGAGTATTGCTGAGGATGGATGGATGAGTATTGCTGAGGATGGATGGATGAGCATAGATGGCTGAGTATTGATGAGGATGGATGGCTGAGTATTGATGAGGATGGATGGCTGCGTATTGATGAGGATGGATGGCTGAGTATTAATGAGGATGGATGGCTGAGCATGGATGGATGGATGGCTTGATGAGTGCTGGAGTTATCACATATCAGCGTTGTGGGCACTACACATCCAGTCCACAGCGCTGCTGCCTCTGATCTCTCTCCTCTCTGTACCGATCGATACAGAAGGGAGAGAGGAACCGGACATGACGCCGGATTGCTTACAAGTGATCAGAGCCGGTTTGTTTACAAGTGATCGGAGCGATCACGTGGTAAACGGCCGCTATTAGCGGACGTTTACCGTGGACCCGGCTGTAACGATATCAAGTACGGGACATGACAAGCTGTAGCTAGCTGCCATCTTGTGTGGAAGTAGCCATGACAGTTTTGCTAACCATGTAACCTCACAGAGAACTCTGAACTCCGTCTTCCCCACCTTAGGAATTCAAAGCTTTTTAAGTTCAACAGAAAAGGTTATCTCAACAGAGAAAACAGAGCCAGGCTAAGTCAGTAGAAAAACATTTGTTGTAAGGGCAGTGTTCAGGCCTGTCGTAAAACTGTCACCCTCCCCACTCAGAGAACAAACAGGTCTAGGTCGTAAAGTCTTCTGAATACACCTCACTAGAATAAGTATGAAATTTCAGCATGTTTCATAACTTCTGACTTAGTAATAGCACAGACATAATCTGGACATATTTAGCTTCCTCAGATAATATGGAACGTTTCAAGTCCAGACACCCCTATGTCAGGTCATATGGGAAACCCCTGGGACCACTTATTCCTCCAAAGCAGGCTATACGTTATAGACATAGCATGTTTAGACTTGTTTTGAAGGAAATCTCAAGTTGAATAAGAATATGGATATTTGGAGTCTGTAAACACTATAGATGCAGATATATGAACATGTATTACAAAATGTACCTGGGACGTGGTCATGAGTGTAGACACCTCCCAGCAACCAACCCCTACACCAGCTGACCAGATGATTGGTTACTGGTCGCTGTCAACACCCCTTTTGATTTGACAGAAAAGAGGAGATGCCAAGACAATGGTCAGTTCTCCTTTTACCATCCAAGAAGAAACATCTGCCAAGTCGAGAACCAATTACCTAGCTCATCGATCGAACTCTGATCAACCCTTGGACATTAATTGCAAGTATTCTTTCTTCCCAATTCTACCTTATTGCTTTGTGGCTGTATATTGTCTTTATCTTTTGAAACATCTTTTTTCTGTAAATATTTTATTTGCATCAACTTTGACCTTTTCATAATAAACCCTTATGTTGAAAAGTGTTAACCTTGTCTCTAAAGCTCTTAATGCAAGCTATAAACGAACCTGCCTCTTGAAGGGCGCTACTGTTGTAGAGTAAGACTCTGAGCAGACCTGTCTGTGGTGACAGTGTGTGTGGCAGACGCTTATTCTAAAATTATAATTGGTATTGCTAAATTACGAGTCTCCCCCGGCTCGGTCTTTTAAACGGGGGTGGTGACAGTTAAAGGGTTAATTGTGTAATTAGCCCAGTGACAATCACTCTCAGGCTGCTCGCACCTAGATTGTGGTCCTGCAAGCTGGAAAATCTTTGTGCTGGGCGCAGCTGAGAGTGGCATTGTTACGTAAGTGACAGCGTGGTGTGAGGTTGGCCGGTCCTTTGTCGCGAGTTAGCGAGGAGGGCAGGGATCTGACACCCGCGTTCGTCACATATTGGCTGGCAGCGTAGCGGGATAGTTTCGCATTAAGAGCATTCAGTGCATTGTTAGGAATTAGCTCTGCACTGAAGGATTGTAACCTTTGTGGAAACAGTCCTTAGAGACAAGCTGGTGCATATTTTTTTTTTTATTTCGATTTTTTTCAAGAGAGACATACAGCAACAGCTCCTTCCTACACCTTCTTCCTATCTCTTCTTTCTGTTCTATCTCTTCTGCTTGCAAAATGTCTGGGTTATCAGCATATAAAAAGATGAGCAAGAATGAACTGACTGTTGAGTGCGCAGAAAGAGGAATTGATGTCGGTGGCAAAAATCGTGAAGGCTTGATACATGCCTTACAGGAGTTTGATATCCGTGCACACCAGAACCTGGGGGAAACTGGACCAGAAAGGGTTTCCGCTACTCCAGAGCCC
The DNA here is from genome assembly GCF_042186555.1 of Aquarana catesbeiana. NCBI lineage: Eukaryota > Metazoa > Chordata > Amphibia > Anura > Ranidae > Aquarana > Aquarana catesbeiana. The sequence goes on along the minus strand of NC_133334.1, from coordinate 209,040,671 downwards.
AGTGGTTCAGAGGCGGCCTCACCAGATGGGCAAGCAGAGACTGACACTGGAATACCACGGATTGTTACCTCCAAGCCACCACAAGAGCAGGCCAGCATCAGATTGCCTGAAACCATCATAGACTCTCTTCAAATGCAAGAAACTCTACAAAACCTCAGGGAGACGGATCCTGTGGTGTACCTGCAGTTTCTGGAACGCCAGGCTGAGCGAGAAGAGCGCAGGGCTGAGCGAGAGGCGGCAGAACGCCAGGCTGAGAGGGAGGCTGATCGTCGGCACGAATTGGAGATGGCTAGGCTCCAGCAGCAGCGACAGGCTCAGAACCTCGGATCCCTAGAGCACAGGGATGCCTCTCTGCCAGTGATCCCAGCAGCCAAATTTCCAGTTATGGAAAAAGACAGTGACATTGACGTGTATCTACTGTCGTTTGAAAAAACTTGCCGTCAGTACCATCTGCCCCCAGCACAATGGGCCCGGTACCTGACACCAGGGCTACGAGGCAAGGCCCTGGATGCTTATGTCGAACTGTCAGAAGAACAGTGCGACGATTATGCGGCCCTAAAAGCTGCAATCATCCAAAAGTTTCAGCTAACCCCGGAAGTGTACCGGAAGCGTTTTAGGTCCTTGCAAAAGGGGCCTGGGGACTCATACATGGATGTGGTAGGTCGCTTACGCACCACATTCCGGCAGTGGACTAAAGGCTTGGAAGACGATTCTTTTGAATCCCTGGAGGATCTTATGATTGCAGATCAACTTTTGCACATCTGTCCTACAGACGTCAGACAGTTTGTGCTGGAGCGAAAGCCAGCCTCTGCCAAAGCAGCAGCAGAACTGGCAGATACCTATATCCACTCTCGGGTATCTGACCATCGCAAGGCTCCTCTGAATGGCTGGAAAGGAGGGAAATCGCACACGGCAACCCCTCCTATGCCTACCAAACAAGTTCCTCAGCAGCCGGAACCTGCAACTCCTGGAGCCAAGGCCTTCCTAACGGACAAACGCAAATGCTACAACTGTGGGGGAGCCGGACATCTCAGGGCGCAGTGCCCTGAGCAGAAGAAGACGATATCACCTGGCCATCCGGCTAGCAAACCTTCCGCTGTGCTGCTCGTCAGTGGGAAACCTCCCGGAACCAATGCCAACTTGCAGCCAGTCATCGTAGGCCACCGGACTGTAACAGGCTTTCGTGACACCGGAGCCGAAGTCACATTGGTCAGACCAGAGGTTATAGAAGAAACAGACATCATCCCAGAGAAGTTCCTTACCCTCACCGGAGTTGGGGGGACCCGTTCCTGTGTACCCCGTGCCTATGTTTTTATTGATTGGGGTGCCGGAAGTGGGATGAGAGAGGTGGGTGTCTCGGAGGAGATCCCCACTGCAGTGTTGTTGGGTTCTGATTTAGGTACCCTTGTTTCATACTATGCCCCTGCTAAAAGCACCCCAGATGCTCCCACGGATCTCTCTGGACCTCCCAAGGTACTGTTTACAGATGTTGGGGTAATATCTGGGCAACCTGTAGATGGACAGAGGGAGGGGGAGGGTGGAGTGGAAGTGCAAGGTCCTCCTTCTTCAGAGACAGGAGAGAAGGCCCCCTTGCTAGTGAAGGTAACTGATGTATGTTCCAATGATGCTGAACTGATAAAGGTTAAATGTGATGATGATGATGATGATGATGATGATGATGATGCATTGCCAGTATTGGTGGTCACTCGCAGTGCTGCAAAGGCAGCCGAGGTGCAGGCCCTGGTCGCAGAACAGCAGGAGGAGGTCTCTGGGCCCTCTCCCTGTTCTGACCCAGTGGACTCCACCTCTGTTGAGCCTCAGCAGCTGTCCATGTTTGCCACAGGACTGCTGGCTGGGACCTGTTGTTCCGCCTTTGAAACAGCACTGCAGACAGACCAAACACTAGCACAGCTCAGGAGTCTAGCTGATCGCCCCCCTGCAGAGAATGACAAACAAAAGGTCTATTGGGACAAAGGTAAACTGTACAGAGAAAATATGCCTGCAGAGGGGAATGAGGCTGACCTAGGTAGCAGGCAGCTGGTTGTACCCAGTCAATTTAGGGGACAGCTGCTAAAAGTGGCTCATGAGATTCCCCTCGCAGGGCACTTGGGGATCACTAAGACCCGAGGGCGGTTGATACATAACTTTTATTGGCCTACAATGCTCGCTGACATAGCTGACTACTGTCGGTCCTGTGTTACCTGCCAGCGAGTTGGCAAGGCAGGGGATGTACACAGGGCTCCGCTAAAACCTTTGCCTGTGATTGACGAACCTTTTAAGAGGGTGGCAGTGGATATCATTGGGCCTTTGGCCATCCCTAGCAGTTCAGGCAAAGTTTTATCCTTACAGTTGTCGACTATGCCACGCGTTATCCGGAGGCGGTGGCTCTCTCCTGCGTCCGGGCAGACAAGGTCGCTGATGCTCTGCTGGGAATCTTCACAAGAGTGGGATTCCCGGCTGAGCTCATTAGCGATCAAGGCCCTCAGTTTGTGTCCGACTTGATGCAAGCTCTCTGTCGAAAAATACAGATGACGCATATCATGGCCAGTCCTTATCACCCACAAACGAACGGTTTGTGCGAGCGTTTCAATGGAACCTTGAAACAAATGTTGTGCACCTTTGTGCACTCCCAGGGTAAGGACTGGGAACGATATCTGCCTCATCTGCTTTTTGCTTACAGAGAGGTGCCTCAGGAGTCCACAGGCTTTTCGCCATTTGAACTTTTGTACGGACGGAGGGTAAGAGGACCCCTGGACCTAATCCGTGAGAACTGGGAGGGCAAGATTGCCGACTCAAAGGTCTCGGTTGTGGATTATGTCCTAAAATTCAGAGATAAAATGGAGACGCTGGTGGAAATGGTGCGGGAGAACATGACCCAGGCCCAGACCAGGCAGAAAGAGTGGTATGACCGTAATGCTAGGGAGCGGACCTATGACATTGGTCAGAAGGTGTATGTTCTGCTTCCCCTGCGGCAGAACAAGCTCCAAGCAGCATGGGAAGGCCCGTACACCATCACCCAGCGTCTGAATGATGTCACCTACTTGGTCAGGTTGGGAGAAGGGCGTAGACGGCAGAAGGCCATTCATGTTAACATGATCAAAGCCCATCATGAGCGCACGGCCTATGTCATGCCGGTCTGCAGCAGGCCAGAGCCCGAGGAGGCTGATCCACTTCTGGACCTGCTAGCAGACACCAGGGAGGTAGACTCAGAACTCCTGATAAACTCCAATCTTACCCCCACCCAGGTACCTGGACTGAAGGGAGTGCTGGCAGTACATGGTAGCAGGTTTACGGGAAAACCTGGGAGGACACACCTCGCTGTCCACCAGGTGGACACCGGGGCACATCCCCCCATTAAACAGTCGGCCTATCGCGTCTCCCTGGAGGTGCTGGCCGACATGAAAAGGGAGGTGGAGGAAATGCTGCAGCTGGGGGTGATTCAGAAGTCCCACAGTGCCTGGGCGTCCCCAGTAGTCTTGGTTCCCAAAAAGGACCAGACGACCAGGTTCTGTGTGGACTACCGGAAGCTGAATGCCATCACTACTGCAGATGCCTACCCTATGCCCCGGATTGATGAGTTGTTAGATAGGCTGGCGGCCGCCCGTTATATAACAATCATGGATCTGAGCAGGGGGTACTGGCAAATTCCTCTGGCCCCTGAGGCTCGGGAAAAGTCGGCCTTCATCACCCCATTCGGATTGTTCGAGTTTACCGTCATGCCGTTTGGGATGAAGAATGCCCCAGCTACCTTCCAGAGAGTCATGAATGACTTACTGGAGGGGCTGGAAACCTTTGCCGTAGCCTACTTGGATGACATCGCCGTGTTCAGCCCTACCTGAGAAGAACACCTGGTGCACCTGTCACAGGTCCTAGACCAACTGACAGCCGCCAATCTGACTGTCAAACCCAGTAAGTGTCAGATTGGCATGACTGATGTGCAGTACTTGGGACACCAGGTAGGAGGAGGTACCCTGAAACCCGAGACAGGGAAGGTTGAGGCCATCCTGGCCTGGCCTACCCCTCAAACCAAAAAGCAGGTTATGTCTTTCTTGGGGACCGCTGGCTACTATAGGAAATTTGTATGTAACTATAGTAGCCTGGCCAAACCTCTGACTGACCTAACCAAAAAGAAACTGCCCAAGGTGGTGTCTTGGACACCAGAATGTGAGCAGGCATTTCAGGCCTTGAAGGAGGCGCTGGCCAGCGCACCTGTGCTGCAGGCTCCAGACTTCACCCGCCGTTTCCTTGTGCAGACGGATGCCTCTGCCTTTGGATTGGGTGCAGTCCTGAGCCAGGTGGACGAGGCCGGAGAGGAGCATCCCATCCTCTACCTGAGCAGGAAGCTGCTTCCCAGGGAAGTAGCATATGCCACGATCGAAAAGGAGTGTCTTGCGATCGTGTGGGCTCTCCAGAAGTTACAAACGTACCTTTATGGACGGCACTTCACTGTGATCACGGATCACAATCCCTTGAGCTGGCTAAATCGTGTTGCTGGGGAGAATGGCAAACTACTTCGGTGGAGCCTAATTCTTCAGCAATACGATTTCACCATCCAGCATAAGAAAGGCAGCGCCCATGGCAATGCTGATGGGCTGTCACGACAAGCCGAGCCCGCAGGAGTCGGTTGCGTCAGGAGGGAAATTGTAGTTCCCTCCCATGCAACCACCTAAGGGGGGAGGTGTAACGATATCAAGTACGGGACATGACAAGCTGTAGCTAGCTGCCATCTTGTGTGGAAGTAGCCATGACAGTTTTGCTAACCATGTAACCTCACAGAGAACTCTGAACTCCGTCTTCCCCACCTTAGGAATTCAAAGCTTTTTAAGTTCAACAGAAAAGGTTATCTCAACAGAGAAAACAGAGCCAGGCTAAGTCAGTAGAAAAACATTTGTTGTAAGGGCAGTGTTCAGGCCTGTCGTAAAACTGTCACCCTCCCCACTCAGAGAACAAACAGGTCTAGGTCGTAAAGTCTTCTGAATACACCTCACTAGAATAAGTATGAAATTTCAGCATGTTTCATAACTTCTGACTTAGTAATAGCACAGACATAATCTGGACATATTTAGCTTCCTCAGATAATATGGAACGTTTCAAGTCCAGACACCCCTATGTCAGGTCATATGGGAAACCCCTGGGACCACTTATTCCTCCAAAGCAGGCTATACGTTATAGACATAGCATGTTTAGACTTGTTTTGAAGGAAATCTCAAGTTGAATAAGAATATGGATATTTGGAGTCTGTAAACACTATAGATGCAGATATATGAACATGTATTACAAAATGTACCTGGGACGTGGTCATGAGTGTAGACACCTCCCAGCAACCAACCCCTACACCAGCTGACCAGATGATTGGTTACTGGTCGCTGTCAACACCCCTTTTGATTTGACAGAAAAGAGGAGATGCCAAGACAATGGTCAGTTCTCCTTTTACCATCCAAGAAGAAACATCTGCCAAGTCGAGAACCAATTACCTAGCTCATCGATCGAACTCTGATCAACCCTTGGACATTAATTGCAAGTATTCTTTCTTCCCAATTCTACCTTATTGCTTTGTGGCTGTATATTGTCTTTATCTTTTGAAACATCTTTTTTCTGTAAATATTTTATTTGCATCAACTTTGACCTTTTCATAATAAACCCTTATGTTGAAAAGTGTTAACCTTGTCTCTAAAGCTCTTAATGCAAGCTATAAACGAACCTGCCTCTTGAAGGGCGCTACTGTTGTAGAGTAAGACTCTGAGCAGACCTGTCTGTGGTGACAGTGTGTGTGGCAGACGCTTATTCTAAAATTATAATTGGTATTGCTAAATTACGAGTCTCCCCCGGCTCGGTCTTTTAAACGGGGGTGGTGGCAGTTAAAGGGTTAATTGTGTAATTAGCCCAGTGACAATCACTCTCAGGCTGCTCGCACCTAGATTGTGGTCCTGCAAGCTGGAAAATCTTTGTGCTGGGCGCAGCTGAGAGTGGCATTGTTACGTAAGTGACAGCGTGGTGTGAGGTTGGCCGGTCCTTTGTCGCGAGTTAGCGAGGAGGGCAGGGATCTGACACCCGCGTTCGTCACACCGGCGGTCACAGATATTCCCGGGTGAGCGCCCCAGGGGGGCGTGCTGAAGCAGAATTCTGGGAGGAAGTCAATGTACGCCCTCCCAGAGTTATCCGACTGCGCAGCAGCCGTCATTCGGCTATAGAGATGTCGGCAAGCGGTTAATCATGTTCTTTGATGGAAAGTACATAGGGTGGCCGAGATAAGTAATAACAAGTACTAATACTTTTATTGATAAGTAATAATACATATGTGATCTTTTTCACTTTGACATTTGGTGATAATGGTAACCTTTGCTATTTGCTGGGTGTCTGGTGTGCCCTGTACCTTTAAGAAGGGGTGGGCTCCCTTCAGTCCACCTGCCCTCACTTATCCATTAGAATGCATGTGCCTCCACCCAAATTTTAGTGTTAGGACCACAGATTACAGGGTGCCGTGACGTGGCTCTCGCATGCGTTTGCAAATGCGTGCGGACTGAACCCCTGTTTTTAACGCATACTGTTAGACAGGTCAATTGGTTGTCTGCGAGCTGGTGGTACGTAGGCTTGGAGTTTTTTCCTGGGCATTCCCCAGGTTTTGTTGTTATAATGGTAAACAGGACAAATAGAGAGAGTGAATCTCCCTAATGGGGGCACAGACAAAAGCTTGACCGGGGTTTTCCACTTTATAAAAAAAAAACGTTTTGGCTTTAGTTATACTTTAGGCTCGGTTCACACTGCTGCGATGCGGGAACCCTGCGAATCCACTGCGGGTTCCCGCATCGCATGTCTCCCGGCGGCAGTTCACACTGCCCTATGCGAACTGCTAGGAGTGTCGATTAAAAGTTAATGACAACCCCAAATCAGTTTGCATATCGCAGTGTGATCTGCAAACTTGGACAGGAATCGGATCACATGGGACCCATGCGATCCGATTCTGCTGTGGACCAAAAAAGGGATCCTGTGCAAGTTTGGTCCGAATGCAATGCAAATTCAGCCATCTGTATGGCTGAATTTGCATTGCACGGACATCGCATGTGATTTGCACTGCAGTGCGGTGCGAATCACATGCGGACTTGTACCATGCAGCAGTGTGAACCGGCCCTTAAGGTTAATAAAACGTTTAGGGCTCATTCACATGGATGTAAAAAGGCACAAACAAATGGCAACTGCCCCAACCTATAACTGGCCTTAATAGCAAGGAGCACATGGAAGGGCGATGCATGTCAAACAAAAAGAAAAAAAAGAAAAAAAAAAGACTCCCAGCTCAACTTACCAGCAAGCCTGCAACAAACTGCATTGATCCTGTCTAATGCCCTGTACACACGGTCGGACTTTGTTTGGACATTCCGACAACAAAATCCTAGGATTTTTTCCGACGGATGTTGGCTCAAACTTGTCTTGCATACACACGGACACACAAAGTTGTCGGAAAATCCGATCGTTCTAAACGTGGTGACGTAAAACACGTACATCGGGACTATAAACGGGGCAGTGGCCAATAGCTTTCATCTCTTTATTTATTCTGAGCATGCATGGCACTTTGTCCGTCGGATTTATGTACACACGATCGGAATTTCCAACAACGGATTTTGTTGTCGGAAAATTTTATATCCTGCTCTCCAACTTTGTGTGTCGGAAAATCCGATGGAAAATGTGTGATGGAGCTTACACACGGTCGGAATTTCCGACAACAAGGTCCTATCACACATTTTCCGTCGGAAAATCCGACCGTGTGTACGGGGCATAACAGTTTATGTTAAAAACAGGGGTTTAGTTTGCACACGTTTGCAAATACATATGTAAGTTGCAGAGGCCGCGACATGGCACCCCAGTATTATCTGCAGTCCTAACTCTATCGTACAATCCAATATACCCAATTCTATACCCACAGTTGATCTAGAGGAAGGTAAAAAACCCCAGCAGAGCATGCTCCAATTTGCTACAGCAGGGGAAAAAATTCCTTCCTGATCCCCCAAGAGGCAATCGGATTTTCCCTGGATCAACTTTACCTATAAATGTTAGTACCCAGTTATATTATGTACATTTAGGAAAGCATCCAGGCCTTTCTTAAAGCAATCTACTGAACTGGACAGAACCACCTCTGGAGGGAGTCTATTCCACATTTTCACAGCTCTTACTGTGAAGAAACCTTTCCATATTTGGAGATTAAATCTCTTTTCCTCAAGACGTAAAGAGTGCCCCCTTGTCCTCTGTGTTGACCGTAAAGAGAATAACTCAACACCAAGTTCACTATATGGACCCCTTATATATTTGAACATGTTGATCATATCCCCCCTTATTCTCCTCTTCTTA